>NW_016804163.1:1760343-1794099 GCF_001698545.2 Rhinopithecus bieti
TGAAAGCTTGCTTGCTTTTATTTTGCCTCCCAATCATGTAAATACTTTCTTCAATTCTTTCCCAAGTAATTCCTGTAATGTCATATCTTGAATCTTCTTCAAAACCTCTATCTTTTACTTGTTTTTCTTAAATGTCTCATGATTTCCCAGATCTATACATTGCATTTAATTTACAAAACAAAGAGAAAAAGTACTAAGAATTGTGTGGACTTCCAAATTGAATTTTATCATTTTTATCATTGCCTGATTTTCACACCTATTAAATTTTCTTCAATTAGTAAATTTTCTTAAATTATAGCAAGCAGAGAATATGTTGGTCTCAGTTGTTTCTAGAGGCCACTGTCTTTTACATACTTCTCAGTATCAAAATAATGTAAGTATGTAAATATGATAACATGAGAGCTATGGTAAAACCCAGAGAACACTGGTTCAGAAAACGTGAGGTAAATTCTCTTCCTTGATAAGGACGTTCAAACTCACGCGTGTTCCCCCTTTCAACAAGGAGATACATATCAATATGAAATATATTCTGTGGTTGCTATGAAGATATTTTTGAACCGTTTACATTCTGGAGTGTTAAACCTGTGCTGTCTTAAATGGTAGTCACCTATCAGACGTAGTTAGCGAACACTTGAGATGAAGGTTGCCTGAATTGTGATGTTTGGTGAGTATTAATTAAACACAGCATGAAACGTAAAATGTAAACTATCTCATTAATAACTTCATGTTAATTACATTTTGAAGTGATATTTTTGAAAGATTGGATTAAATCAAAATATTATTAAAATTAATGTCACGTTTGTTTTCTAACTTTTAAATGTAGCTACTTTAAATTGCAAATGTTGCTTGAATTATATTTCTATTGAACAAAATAACTGTAGAGCATCCAAAAAACTTTAAGAACTTTTCTTTTTCTACAGAAAATTTTACAGAAGTAGAAAACTGTGTTCTGATTTTTTTCAAACATGTTCAGAATGTTTTGGCAATATTGCTGTCTCTAACACCTAAAGGCTTCCTAAATAGAGGAAATTTAGATAATTACTAATAATATTACTTGCAAATATATGCTTGAACAACATATTCTACTGATAATAAAAATGCACACCAAAGTAGCTATGCCTGCTATTCAAACGTAAGTGAATGTGACATTCTCATTCTCTGCCACATGGCCACATAATATAGAAGAGGCGATGTTGCAACAGTCATACAAAAATAAAATGAACATCATTTTAAAAATTGGATATGTTTGCTGAACATTCTTATCTAAGCTTTGAAAATCCCATTAAAATATATTTAAAGCTGTTTAGACAGCATGGGAAAAGTAATTATTAATTTTAAAATGTATGTCATTGTTAAAATAGCAGTTGTATTATAAATAAAAACCTAAAAATAATATTAATTCACGTGTTCTTAACATTATTAATACATATACTTTTACTTTTATGCACAATTTTGGCAAAATGATAAATAACTAAAAAATATTATGGGCTTGTAATCTGCTGTATTTGAAGACTTCCTTATCTTGCTTGGATCCCTGGCTGAAGATTGTTCTTTAATACAGTCTGTAGGACTGATCAAAACATTACATAAGCAGAGAGAAAAGTAAATGAGATCACTGACAACACTGTAGAGTCTTGGCATAGGAATGGATATTAACATTTATCTAATGAAACTAATTATGTTAATAGATTAGGAGAAGTTGAGTATGTTTTCAGGGACAAGAAAAATTTTAATGTCCAAAGTATTTCACATATAGTGTCCTTACAATATCCCCACCTCTCACTTCCTATTAATTCCAATAATATGACCTCACCCACCCACCGGCTGGTTATGCACCTACATCCCGTTACCATACTAGCATTTCTTTCCATATCAATGATAAGTACCTCTCTGATTACCCTTTACTATTGTCCCCATAACTCTCTTCTTTGACCCAATTATGGCCTGCTATCAATGGATAGTATTGCTTTTTCTCTGTTCCTCACCCGCATCACACCCAGTCTCTCCTCCCTATTCTGTCTCCAGTTTTAACAAATTGCTCTGAGCAAGCTTGGCATTCTCGTGACCCTACTTGCTTAGAAACTCTAATGTCAGTGAATTACAGCTATCTTCCTGCTCCATGTCTGCACCTACACACTTGATCATGCTTCGAGAAAAGACACCCTTTGCTATCTGGTGTCACTTCAGTTTCTCAACTCTGAACCTCATGTGGGCCTCTAATATAGCCAAGCCAACTCTACCACAGGGAAATTAATATTTTTCCCTGATTAATTCACAAACGTTCTACTGAATAACTCCATACATTCTCTATCTTCAAAATTTTCATATCTTATTCAGCTCTGCCTTATCTGTTGAGATTGCAGGAGTTTTTCTATTTCACTTAGAAAAGATAGGTAATTATAAGACAACTGCCATCCACTGGTTCCATCATATCTATGTGTCTAATGGATATCCATACATTATTCTGTCTGTTTTTATAGAGACTCACTCCATGTTCTTGACACCAAACTTCCCATTTGTATGCTCTATCTGATTTCCTCTAATCCACTTAAGGACATGGCTTCCTCAAATACACTCCTCTCCTGTTTAGCCAGTTTATACCTGTCTCTAGATTAGATTATTCCCATTGGCAAATGTACATGCTGTAATACCCTCAACATCAAAAAAAAAAAAAAAAAAAAAAAAAAAAAAAAAAAAAAGATTTTGATCCCCACCCAGCAGCCATTCCATATCTTTGGCATTTTTTAAAACAAAAATTATTTAAAAGACACTTTCATTTATCTCATTTTCTCTTGAAGTCATGGTATCATTTTCAACTCTAGTTTGCCACAAAACAGAAAATCAGTGACTTCTACACTGCAAATCTAATGGTCAACTCCAGGCCTGAAATTCCTGTTTTACTTGACCAGTCAGAAGCCCTGTATGTGATTGTCCATTTCATCATTCATTTTTCTTGGCTTCTGAGGGCATCTTCTGTCGTGGTTCTCCTTCTACTCCCTGGTAGCTGCCCCACATTCTGTCTCAGCTTCACACCTCTAACTGGAAGTGCTCCAACACTGAGACTTCAGGCTGGGGCAATTGCTCTGGGTGAAGGCATCCAAGCCTTTGCCTTCAAATTCTTTAATTTTCTGAAATTTCCTACCATCTATATCTCTGGTCTGAGATGTTCCTTTATCTCTGGGCTCATGTGTCCAGCTGCCCACTTAACATCGCTAAGGATATCTAATCAGCATCTCAGATTTCACATGTTTAAAAACAAGCACGTGAACTCCCCTCTCATCTACACCTGCTCCTCCACAGTGTTTCCTGTGCCAATAAATGCACATTTCACTCTTGTAGGTTTACAGACCAAACTTAGGGGTTATCCTTGATTCCTTTATCTTTTCACACTGCACATCACTCTTGGAAACTCCGTCAGTTCTGGCAGGAAATATGAAATACAGCCTATGCAGAATTTCAAAAACTCCATCTCTAATAACTCCTTCAAACCACCTTGTTTCTTGCCTGGACTATTGTATTGTATCTGGCCTCCCCACTTCTACCGTTTCCCTACTCCAGTCTACAGCTGAGTGATGCTTTAAACACTCAACTTCTGTTACAATATTTCTAGGATCCCAACATTCAAATGGCTTCCCATCAAACTCAGAATAAAGTAGTTGTAGTTTATGATGTTCTCATGGTCTAAACATAAACCACTCTGAACTCTTCATCGGGATCCATGATTTCCCGACCTGAGGCTCCTACAGTTGGGGTATGAAGAGGCCTTTTAAAAGTAAAATAATATTAGCTTGGTGAACATGGAAACATTGAAAGTAATGGCAAAAACCACAATTACTTTTGCACCAGCCTAATATCTTGAAGCTTAAGCTGGATTTACTTCCTCCCCAAGATGCCTCTGCCTGTGCCTCCTTGCCTGGCTCATTCCCAGCAGCTGCTGGCCATCTGGCCATTCCTTGAAGGGATGAACATTCTTCTGACTTAAGACTTTAGCACATGTGATTTCCTTTGCCTATACCTCTCTTCTGCCAAGATTCCTCGTGGTTAGGTATCTTACATCCTCCACCCTAACAGAAGGGACATTCCCTGGCCATTTCAAGAGCGTATGCATGTTCTATTCCCATTTAGCCTGAATTTTCTTTTTTTTCTTCACAGTACTTATCATGATTTAATATATATTTATATAGTATGTATGGATTCTATTGCTTTACCAGCTAGACTATATGCTTAATGAAAAGAAAGCGGTTTTACTTTTATTCACATCTCTACTTCCATTGCTAGAACAGTATCTGAGACATGGTAGACATTTATTACTAAATGGATAAATCTAAAACAGAGTGACTTAGAACTATTCCTTTTCTTCCAAAAGGCAAGCATTACAAGTTCCACTAAATAAGTCAGTCTTCTCTAAAGAAGGTGGCTTTTGGATATTAAATGCTTATAGGCTTTTAAAATTAATAACGAAAGAGTTTTAAGTGAGGTTAACCCCAATCACACCACTTTAATTGCTGTCAGCAACTTTATTCTCCCAAGTACTTAAATAATACACAAATACGCCTGTGATGATTATCTGTATCCACAAAAGATGAAGATTTACATTTATTTGGCCAGAAATACTTTTGAACCAGTGTGGAAAGTGGATAGGATATTTGGGAGAACAAAGCCATGTATCCCTTTCAGAGATAAGAGAACCAAGGGGTTTCAAAGGAATCAGCAGATGGGAGGTGGAGTTTGTCTTCTGCACTATTTCTACTTCTGATATCATTTTGGATAAAGATCTATGCTTCTCGAGTGTGTCATTTATATTAATTCAGATAAACATCCTGCTCAGTAATACGGAAGAAACTTATAGCCACAGAGTAAACAATGACGGCCAACCATAGACAATGAATGGACCAGGTGAGGTCCAGGAGCAGAGTTTTGCATTCAGTATCTATGCTTAGGCCCCGACCTTCTGTGAGAAGCCTGCATCTGAAATAGCCCTCCTAGTTCTAATCCACGAATACTGGAATTTCTCCCATTAATCTGCATTATCACGTCAAATGTATTTAGTCCCATACCCAAAACGTAAAAGCCAGCATGTAAATTCATACAGCATTAACACATTTAGAGGCCATTTGCAGCATGGCATAATTGCAACATCCATGCTTTTAATCCATGCAATCATAAATTCCATAACTTAAGTTTCATTATTAAAAAAAGATTGAAAAAACCTGGGCAGTATCACAAATAGGACGGCAGGGACTCTAAGCAGTTGCTTTGACCCAACTCATTCCTACCATTGACAATACCTGTAAAGTGATTTCAAAACAAAGATAGAGCAAAGCTCACCTGAACCCTCAGAAAATCCCTGGGATTATTCTAGCTCCAAATTAAGAAGAGGTTATAAACAGAACCTTCTAGAATTATATGAAACACCAATGGATTATGGCACTTCCACATCTTTCTCTTTTTTCCTGTGCTACCAAATGTTATAATCCCACTGAACATCTTATAATTTTCATGCTTTATTGTGAAATACATTTTCTTCTCATCCAGAGAAGAAACCCTTGTTCAAATCCCTTTATGCCAAAAGAAGATAGAAAATTCATGAATATAGGCTGACTAATAAGACTATTTGATCTTTTGCAGATGTCATAAATGTAATATTTTACCCAATGCGTTCACAATCCTAAATTCACTAAGGGAGGAAAGGAAAGGTTGTATGAAACACTCAAAAGTATTTAAAAATGAAAATGAGTCTAAAGTTGCTTCAGGTTTTTCTTCATGGAACTGTTGCCTCTTTACCTGTGTTGTATTTCCAAATGTTTACTGCAGCTTAGAAACATATGCTCCCGAGTCAGTGACTAAAATCCCACTTTTATTTTGGAAGCTTTAATTCTACAAATTTGAAACAGACACTGTGATAAGATGCATTTATAAATTCTGCAGTGAGCATATTTTTTTTCTCAATATTAAGGACACCTTTTTCTTTAGCTAGCAAAGAAATCCTTCTATCAAAATTTTGACATCAAATATTTTTATGCCTTTACTACACACAACAGCAATTCTTTTAGGAAATATCATTAAATATAAATCAACTCAGATAATATTTAAGTATATAATAATGTTAACAATCCTTTGCAAAGCTATGACTACAATTAAATGGCCTTGAGCACAACTTCCAATACAATATCTAGTTTTCCTTTTTACAATCAAGGTCTCAGGCTCACATTCAATCTCCGTTGAACATCTACAATTAGGGCACTGAGGATGGAGTACTAGTTATACAAAATGCCTTCTATATAATATAATCTTAGAATGCAACCTAGACCTGTACAAAAATAAAATGTCAAGGTCAGGGACCAAATCTTTGCATTTCAACTATTCTCATTTGTTTCCATGTATGGCAAAAAGATGCTCCTTCAGTAAAGGCTACTTAATGATAGTATGCTTCTAAACTAGTAGATAGCATGTTTATAAAATGATAGCATAGTTTCCATCATATATACATTGAACAAAAATTACTCATTGTTATGAAATAAGCTATAATTTTAATTTCATTGAAAAAAGAAGAAGAAAATGAATGTTATTCCAGACACTAATTCTACTCTGAGAAGAAGTAAAGCAATGTGTTTAAGGTTTGGATATATGAAGAAAAACATGTTAATAAATAAGTTCTATTCTTTTTTACTTTGAATATACTGTATTTTACACTATCGATTACAATGTGAATTTTATATATGCTTTTCATCCATTGAAATGAAACTTATACAATGCCTTTACTTGATAAGAACTTGGTCATTTCATAGTTTTAAGACTATTTGGTCGCTGCGTGTTTGTTGATATCACATATCAAAAAGAAACAGAGGAAAGTCAGTGCATCCCCAGTGTCATTCCTGGCCACCTCACACATCTCATTTGTGAATAGGTAGTATTCAATGCAAATCAGTGATGACATTTTCTCTGAGAATGCAAAAGATATCTTCTCTAAGTAGATTTAAGAAAATGTAGGAGATAGAAAAGCATAAGTGTTGAATATGAGAGTAGCTAATTTAAATGTAAAAATTACCCCTTATTTGCAGTGTCAGTCTCTCTTCTCTCAATTCCCAAAGGAAAAGCGTGGCCCAACTGACAGAACGGTGATTCGTCTGGATTTATAGAATATTGGAATGGATCTTTGGACTGTTGTCTCACTGCCTCCTCCCTGCACCCTATAATCCCAATGTCCCCTTCAAACCATTCTGCTTGACTTCTGTTAGATTCACATTCCTAGAATACCAGTACAACATAGTGGAAATAGCGCTGGAGCCAGAAAGACATTTGAAATTCTGGTTCCCTCTCTATCTTTATCTGTGGCTTTCAGCAAATCATTGAACATTTCTGAACATCAGGTTCCTTCATGTACAAAATGAAAATAATGTGTAAAATATTGTTCATTTTATTGCATTGTTATAAAAATTGTGGATATGTATGTAAATCATCTTGCATGCAGCAAATGCTATTATGTATTGGCAAAATGATGATGATGATGGTGATGGTAATGATGATGAAAAGAGGCACAGAAACTCCATCTCTTTTCAGAAACTTGCCATTGGACCCTTTGTATGATATGTAAAGATCAAATTTTTCTGTGTGAAATGTTAAGATGCTCTATAAATTTTTTCTGCTCTATGTATTGAGTACAACGTCTGCTACTCACAAAGGTATATTTTTTCTGCTCCAATCAATGAATTACTCACCGTTCTTTTGCGCTATGTGCTAATTTGTGTTCAAAACCCTTTTTGCCAATTACTTGTTCAAAGTAGAGTATTCCTCTTGCTTTCAGCACCTATCCAAGTTCTAGTAGTTTTTCAACACTCAGTTCAAGAAGTTGAGCTTCTCTTTAAAGGCTCTGGCATCTCTTTAGGACTGATATACCTGCTAAAAAGGGAATTTCTGAATATTTTGGCATTATGGCAGAATTCAATTGGTCTTGTAATATCAGCATAAGAGATATGATGACCTGAGATCATTTTTTGTATTTTAAGATTTACAGCCGTAGTTTTGTGGCTCTAATAATTAGATAAAACATTCATAAATTATTTTGAAGCCACGCCCATAGTGAGGCCCAAAAACTATGTCCCAGTGATCAAGCAATTATTGACTCCAATGATAACATATGAAGGATGCAAAAGAGAGACAATGAAATGATCTATGATTTCATAAGAACATATGAGATTTTGGAAAATAAAGCAATTCACATAAAGCATTTTTCTGAATATACTCAAATACGTCACACAAACCTACATAGATACTGTGTCACTAACTTATAAATATTTCTTTCTAATTTATTGTTTTCATTAAAATATGAAATAGAATTCAAGAATATTTACTGGATATATAGAAATATTTATTGTCAATAACATATTCTACTAACAAGAGAATATTTACTCAAAAGTTGTAATAACACAATTTCCCACAAAAATGATAGCAAAAACACATTCACATTATTTTAGAAAACAGAAAAACTGGTATTGATGTAAATAAGAATATCAATAAATATTTTATGTATTTAGGTGCCTATGTTACTGACATGTTTCTAATTATATTTTTAAAGAATCTTTCTTATATTTAACAAATGTACCCACTTGACATTCAATTGATAATTTATCTTTGCAGAAAACATAAGCAAATGCTTCTCGATGGTTTCCAGAGATTTTTTTCAGTTTTATAATTTATTTTTATATAGCTAAACATCATTTTTATTATGCACAGGATTTTATTAGTTTATTCTGTATCCCTATCTCCTCCACATTATACAGGTAACATGTAAAGAAATCAATATTCATGCTAAGTTTGAAATATACTTTCCATTAATGAATACAATAATTTAGCATGAAGACTCAACAAATGAAAAGAACTCAAGGTACATGAGGCATAGATAGAAGGGTTTCCATAACAATTTTACTTTTTTACTGTAAGAATATAGATTCCTTCAAACACAATGACTAATTCACATTCATTTGGAACTACGAAACAAAATTTTAATATCAACATACACTATTACTATCTAAATGTAGAGTTGAAATTCTTACCTGAGTTTCGCTTAGTATACAGTTATTTTTTAAAGACAGGAAATGTATGACAAATTGTCAGGATAATAACACCCACAGTGGAAAAATGAAAGGGGAAAGGAAGAAATCACTTTAAAAAGAAACTCCAAATCCTTCTGCTTCCCAGCTCTACAGTAGTTTTGCTCTGCATCTTGTAAGCAACTGTCTTTGCTCCGAGAACAACACATGCTCTGCCTCAGCAGGAAAATATAAAAATTAAATAGAAAACCACAAGGTTATTAAACACTCTTACCCTCTGGGCTTGCTGGGCTGCTCCAGCGTCTCAGTTGCAGCCACATGTGTAAACAACAGAATTTCCTGCATCCTTTTCTCATCTGTACAGTTCTGGAGTCCTAGCCAACAGGATTATTTCCAGCATTAAGGGCACTCCACACAAACTCAAAAAAGATTCCCATTGGTTGTGAAATTTTATTGAAACCACTACCACAACCCCCTCTTTGGATCACCATTGAGCCAACCAAAATAAAATCATTTTTAATGTTCCCTAAGTATGGTTATCCAAAGCTTTCCATACAAGCATTTGAAACCTGTACTGTGGATGAAAAAGAAAAAGACACCCACGCCTTCATCCCCAAGTGTACTTAATGTTTAATTACAACAGTATAACTTGTAATAATAATAGAAAAAACTAAAATAGCAAGGCAAAAAACAAAAAAAAGCCTAGAAAGTACCTATCTGCAAAATATTTAAAAGGAAATTATACTGCAGATTACAAGAACAATATAAATTATTCATCCAATCTGATTTGCATTAGATTGCACAAAAGCAAAAGAAATCATATTTAATAAAAGATCTGAGTATACAAATCATGAAACAAGAACTGTATATCAAAACCCTTGATCGTGGTCACATTGGCAGGAATGTGAGCTGTAGTCCCTGGGGTGCCCAGTGAAAGCTCCCTGGCTTTTTCCCCTTTCCCTGGGGAAAAAGAATATGAAGTAGCTTTCCAGTGACATGACTCAGCTGTCAGGAAGTGTTCTGATGGGGTTGTAGGGGAGGTCAAAGACCGCATAAAAGAGAGCTTCTGTGGTTGAAACTAGCTGCAAAAAATGTCCAAAGTAAAGAAGAAAAAGTCAAAAGGTAACAGGATTGACTTGCTCCTTATAAGTAGCACAAAAACAACATTTGAAATGTAGGCAATAATGTCTTTGAATTGTTTTATTTTTCACCCTTCCCTAATTTGTAGGCTTATTCTGGTGTTATCATCTATCTCTACTTAATATTCTTTTCCCACTTACTTTCTGATGCAATGGAAAAGGTGGCCATCTTCCTGTATAAAGCCAACTGACCCATTCGAGCTAAACTTAATCATGATTCTCGCTCCTCTATCTTTGAACATTCCCTCTTGTCTGGATTTTCCCCACGAGATGTTAAATACCATACATTCCTTAGTCAATTTCATGTATGCCAATGAACTTTACTTTCAATTCAGTCATTTTCACTTTCAGGTACCATTCTTTCCATCATGGCCAAATGATTGAAAGTTCTCCAGCCAAGAATTTTATTTAGTCTTGTATCCATCTGATTTTAATTCATCAAAGTGACAATACACACACACACACATGCATGCATGCACACAAATATTCTATTTATTTTTAATTTTTCCAATTCACCTCAATCCTTCTTCTAGTTGACATCTACACAGCCTTTCATACTGTTCACAACCCTGCCCACATGAAGACATCTCTTATCTTGGCACAACACTCTCCTGGTTTTCCTCTTGACCTCTTTTGCTGGCTCTCCTCGCCCTCTTTGATGATGCCTCATCCTCCATCCATCCTTTGGTGTGTGTCACGTATGTTCTTAGATAAATTTACATAAAAACGTGTATATTCTGTCTCCGGATAATGCCACCCATCCTCATAGTTTCAATTGCCATCTTTCTTTTTGGATGGCTCCCAAATATCTACTTTTAGACCCAATGACTGTCTGAATTTTCAGTACTTATACTTGTCAGCCCACTATTCCCCTCACCCAGATAAATGACACAGATACGGCATCAGCTTGTCTAAACTGAAATCATCATCTCTCGATGGACCTGCTATGTTATCTATATAACTGTCAACCCAGTTTTACAGTTTCCCAAAGAAAAATCCTGGAAGTCACCCTTGACTCCTTCTACTAGTTCCTTTTCATTGTACTTCAATAATTTATCCAGTCTTCTTTTCTCCCTGCCACTACTATTGGTTCAGACAACCATCATGATCTTTCTAGATCACTGCAGTGTCTCTCTGTCTCTTAAATTGTCTCTCTTCTCCCAGTCTTCTGCTCCATCTTTAAAAAGATACAGTAGTCTATTTCCGGTACTTATGCACTTGAAGTCCCTGAAGGATTTTAATCTTTTGTCAACTCCCTTTTTCGTAATACATTGGCTTGTCTTGGTTTCTAAAACACAACTTTCTTGGATTATTTTTTCACCTTTCTGACCATGTCATATTTTTATCTCCTCTCTAATTACTTTTCTCTCCTTTCAACGGTGGAACATCTTCAAGAAGCCATCACTGGTCCTATTCTTATTTCACATTTCTGTCTAGGTGAGCACTTCTGTTTTTGAGGCTTCTTTTGCCACACATGTTTGGTGAGTTGAATTGTGTCCTCTAAGAAGATATGTTGAAATCCTAACTCCCTGTACCTATGAAGATGATTATTTGGAAATATGGTCTTTGAAAATGTAATCAAGTTACACTGAGGCCATACTGAGTGAAAGGAAACCATAATCCAAGGACTGGTATCTTCATAAAAAGAGGGAAATGTAGACAAAACACACAGGGGAGAATGCTATGGGAGAGACAGAGACAGTGATTGGAATGATATGTCTACAAACCAAGGATTGCCAACAATCACCAGAATTAGGAGAGTCAAAAAAGGGTTCTCCCCTAGTGCTTTCAGAAAGAGTATTGCTGGTTGACACTTTGATTTTGGACTTCTGTCCTTCAGAACTATGAGATCAATTGTTTTAAGTGACAAACGTGTGATATTTGTTACAGCAGCCCTAGTAAACTAATAGACATATAATTCTGAAATGTATATGGTCTTTCCTTAATAGTTTCTAAAGCTTCAGATCTGTATTTCCAAAGTCTAATGAAATATTCACTAGGAGCCATTCAAATCTTTCAATAATCTCCAATCCTCCAAGCTCTTATATTTCTTCCAAATACTCTACTGTACCTTGTAATCTCAATCTTAAATAAAAACACTGCCACCCATCAAGTCTCTCAATCTAGAAACCTCTTTGCTATTCCTAAGTTCTTATTCTTCTTCACCATTCAAATTTAATAACTCATCTTTACATTAAAACCTGAAACCTCTCTCTTCACTTTATGTCCTTCTATATCCTTGCATTTGTTTTTGTCCTACCACAACAATTTTTATTTTATTTTTTTTGTTACTGGCAAGTTTACAAATTACTGACAGGCAAAACTTGACTATATATGGAGGGCACTCTTACTTGCAGCTTTCTCATGTGAAGGCTCTTTTTGCCCTACACAGACCATATCCATTGGGGTCAGAAAGTGGAGAAGGTGTCCTACTTCATCCTTATTGCCAAGTCTGGCTCACAAATTATTTGTTGATTGATAGCTTGGGACCTCTGAGAATAGAAAACAAAATTACCTATAGACTCCATCCTAGTTTCAAAGGGTACATTGACACCATGGTTATAATACCTCTGTGCACACACACCTCCATTATCCTAACACTCCATATCATATAACAATCACTTGGGGCATATGAAAAGAGACGAGAAAATTCAGCCATGAGGTTTCCAAAATTTGTTGGCAAGTTCATAATGTCTTGAGGTACTGAGCACACATCAATGAAGGCTATTTTTTTTTTAGTGGATTCCAGTTTCATTCTATATATTAGATCCATCCTGTGGGTTCTGATATTTACCTACTGAGTATCCTTTCTCCCCTTCCTCCCTACAAAACATTTGTTTATTTTTGTTTGGAGCAACAATGTGGTCAATTTTTTTGAAGCCTGTGTTAACAAGCCTCCCATACAAATATACTTGGCTGTGTGGCGCAGTTTTGCCAATGAAACATAAGTGGAAACCTCATGGGTTTAGAAAAGTTTTGTATTTCTAATGCCAGTCTGTTGACTTCTTTCTCCTTTTTCATTCCTTGAACAAGACAAGGAGGCTGGAGACGGGGAAGCTGTTCTTAAATGATAATAAGCTCCTGAAGTCATGATTCAGATGCAAGCTACACATTAAGAACAGAAGAAA
This sequence comes from Rhinopithecus bieti, assembly GCF_001698545.2. NCBI lineage: Eukaryota > Metazoa > Chordata > Mammalia > Primates > Cercopithecidae > Rhinopithecus > Rhinopithecus bieti. Next base: position 1,773,661 of record NW_016804163.1, read on the forward strand.
AACTCTGAGCTTTAATCAACCTCATGAGAGATTTCAATGATGGGAGGAAAAGAGAACTTAATCTGGTGAAACCACTGTCATCAGGTTTCTCCTATGTCATTATTTATTAGATTGGGAGTTAGAGACCAATGGAAAATTGTAATAGTATCTAGCTGGAGACACAATGGAGAATAAATATTAATCAAAACTGATTTACTCTAGATTCTTATCACCTAATTGGGAGGTCCAGAAGAAATCATGAAATTGGAAACTCCTACAGCAACCTTTACCGAATGTTACATCTATCTCTCACCATCTCTGTGGGATAGTTCCTGATTCCCATAGAAAAAGTTAACGCTACAGCCAAAGCTATACTGGTGGATTTATTTACCTGTCTATTTTCTCAAAAAGCTATGAATTTCTTAAGGAGATAATATTGTATTTATATTTTAATATTTTGCAAAAAACAAAGCAAGTAAATTAATGAATAAGACCACAAAGCTGACAGCTGGTTGGTAGCAGAGCTAAGACATATCTTAGTCTCATCATTTAATGAAACAGTAAATGGATAAATGAATGGATGGATGGATGGATGGATGGATGTTCTACGAATGCACTGAAGAAAATAAAAACAATGTCTCAGAATTGGACATGTTATAGAGAAAGTAAATTAGAAAGATATACCATCAACATATTGAATAAGTATATAGTGATTTTAAAATTCTTCTAACATTGTTTTTTATTCTACTTTTATAAATTGAAAGAATAGTACTAACATTAGATACATATATTGACAAACTCTTTTAAAAAATAGAAATACCAGTGAAGTCAGACAAATAATTTCCTATGGACCTTAGTAACTATTTGAATTCAGCTGTAGTTTAAAAATCTTAACTGCTACAATTTTACTGACTTAACAATATTTGTAAAATTACTCTAAAACAACATGTTACAATGTTAGCAACTGAAAATTTTTTGTAAGGAAGCCAATTTTGGTTTTGATTGAAATGTACTAGGTGATTTGAAATCACAGATTACAGCCGTGCATTCATGAACTCACAGAGTGCAGCTGTGATGTTCCAAATACACTCTTCATTAATCAGGAGAGACCTGCTGGGTAGCCAGCAGCTCTTATTAAACTAACCTGTGCGTGCCCAGATACATCAGTCACATAAGTCCAAATGACAATAAGTGAATCATATTGCATCAATATAGAAAATAATATTTCTTCCCTCCTGCTATTTTAAAAATAGGAATAATTGTCTCTCGATGTCTAAATTTTCTTTATAAAAAGAATATGCACTTTTATGAAAATGTCTAAGCTATAACACAAAACTAACTATATTTATATTTTGTCAACTAAAGGAAAAGTTAAGAAAACAATTTAAGAAAAATAAATCTAATCTACAATATCTAACATGCAGAAAAAAGAAGAGATCTTGATGTCAGACAGACCTGAGTTAAAGCATTGGTTGTGTGTTCTCAAAGAGTTACATCTCTAAACCTTGGTTCATGTATTTGTAAAACAGATGTAACCTGTGGAAAGATTCTAACAGTTAAGAAATAATGGATATAAAGTGCTAAAAGAGTACCTAACAAACACCTGAATGAATTAAAGGAATGGATTAAAGCTATAATTAGCAATAGTTGTTTTTAAAAGTAGTTATGTTGACCTAACTATAACATCCACAAAATAATCTAAAATCAAATTTTTATATTGTAAATATGAACATTAAGTAAATTCAGACATGTCCCAGTCTGATGGTGTAACTTATGTTGCTACCTCTCAACCTGGTAGCTTCATGGTTGTGGTCTTGTTTTGCCACCCACTACTTAGGCTGTGACCAAAACGGACACATTACTTAAGCTTCTAATAAAAACTGTGAAGTTATCTTTGTAAGGCTGAATATTTTAGGAAATTTCCTTGGGAATATCTAATTATTAAAAGGTGGCCTAGAAATAAATATTTGCTTTTTAAATCATCAGATATAGTTGATAAAATTAGGTTTAAAAATACAGTCATTAGGTTTTAATTGAGCTCATAGCAGCAGTAAATGGTTAACTGTTCTTTCCTTGGTTAGTAATAGTAGGATGTACTCAGCTTCTTGGAATGATTTCTCCAACTCAGCACTGTTGACCTTTGGACCAGATAATGCTTTGTTATGTGAGGCTGTCCTGTGCAGTGTAGGGTGTTCAGCAGTATCTCCAACCCCCACCTACTAGTTATCAGTAGCACATCCAGTTGTGCAAACCAAAAATGTTACCAGACATTGCCAAATGTCCCCTGAGAGGCAAAATCTCTATCAGTTGAGATACATTGTTTATGGTGATGGAGTAGTGAAAAGATGAGGCTACAATTTAGCTCTGCTACTCTCCAGCTGTCAGCTGTGTGGTCTTAGGCAGAGTGACTCCATCATTCCAAGTCTCATTTTTATTTTTCATACATATATATATATATATGAATATATATGAGAAAAAATATATATAGTTAGGAAATTAGACTAGATAATTTTGAAAGTTTATCTTACTAAAATATTAGGTGCTTTAAAATCTCTCTCACACATACACACACACACACACACAGTCTACTTACACATTTCAAACGTCATTTATGTAGTCTACATTAGGATATCAAACACATAAGGAATAAAACAAAAAAAATTTGTTACAAAACCCATTTTGTTTGCAGGAAGCAGTCTTACAGTCTTATAATTAATTTTTCTGAATGACTTCTACTCCAGGATTACCACATACACAGAAAGAACCAATACTTCACCTTAATACATCTAAATCAATAAGGCTAAGCACTACTTTTTATCTCAAAAGAACTCAACATCCACTATACTGATGAAAAGTGCTTTTACTGATCAGGAAACTATATTAAATTGGAATTCAACTTGACCTCACTAAGGAAAGAGTGTCTACAATTTAACAAAAACATTGATTTTACAACATTCATTAAGAAAACATATCTCATTTCTGAATCTGTAAACTCGAACTATTTGGGCAGCCCTTGCTAAATAATCTCTTTCAAGACAGAACTAATCGTCCTCAATGCATAATTGTTCTGAATAATGTTAATAAATATTCTTGGCAGCAATATTGAACTACCACTTGCTAAGGCATATGGATTAATTCTCTACATAGTATGAGTTTTATTTTACTCTCTTGAAAGTTTATTTTTTTTTTTGCTAATCTCTCCTTTTGATTTCTTAGTACACACATTACCTACACTCTGTGAAATTCAAAAAATGTTATTTCCTTGTATCATGAGAGACTGTCATTTTTGGTCATAAATTGCAGCTATAAACAAAACACAATAAAAGTTACCAAAACAGTAATGCTTATAGCATAATCTATGGCTTTAAAGACAATCTGAACCAAGTCCTAAAAGATCTAGGTTTGTTCTTGATCCTAACATGTTGCTTATGTTAGACCATATATTTTACTGAAGGAGATTTTGGAAAGTAAAATTTTATATATAGAAAATTATTTTCTTATATTACAAGGATCTATATAAATAATGATTGAGTGGTAAAACATGTTCTTTAATAAAAACAACATTGCATTTACTATAATTATAAGGTATGATGTATAAAGTATTGTATTTAATTAGTCATGACATTTAATCAGGTTTGATGGCTGATGCGGTTTGGATCTGTGTCCCCATCCAAATCTCATGTCGAATTGTAATCCCCAATGTTGGAGGTGGGGTTTGGTGGGAGGTGATTGGATCATGGGGGTGGATCCTTCATGAATGGTTTACAACCATCCCCTTGGTGCTGTTCTCATGATGAGAATTCTCGTGAGATCTGGTTGTTTAAATGCGTGTGTCACCTCCCTTCCTCTCTTCCTCCTGATCCCACCTTGTGAGACACCTCACTCACCCTTTGCCTTCTGCCACGACTGGAAGCTTTTCTGAGCACCCCCCCAACCACCCACTTGCCCCACAAAACAGAAGCTGCCATGTTTCCTGTACAGCCTGCAGAACTATGAGCCAATTAACCTCTTTTCTTTATAAATTACCCAGTCCCAGGCATTTCTTTACAGCAATGTAAGAATGTACTAATACAACGGCTCTTAACAAATATTGAATACTTAGAGCATATGTGAGGTAAGCCAATGAAGCTTAAGGATTTAAAAAATTCATATAAATGAAACAGAAAAATGTCATGATTGAAAAAAGCACCATTAGAATTGTTATACAATTTCCTTTCTAGAAAGAGTAAAACACGGAGTTTAGTTTTGAGTATCAACTGTTAAACCTGAGTCAATAAACTCAAAAGCACTCATAAATGTTATCAGCAGATTTTAGTTTAATATAATAGGCTCTGTGTCATATGTTTTCTCTCCTATTTCCCATGATATAAAAGTATTGTTATTGTTTTAAAAATAAACCTCTAACAATGGTGAAATCAAGAAAGAGTGATTTACATCTTCTGGAATTCCTTAGGAATCCCCAGACTCTAAGGAGCACTTTGGAAAATAATGTAAATAAAATTACATCTTCTGAGGTAAATCAGACAAGACATTTTTGGGAAATTCTAAACATCAGAAATATATGGGAACTGATGACAGGGACATCTAAGCACAGAAAATGACATCACCCAATATCTGAAAGAGAAGGCTGTCAACAATGTAAGTCAAAAGTATCTGGCAGAAAATCTAAGTGCAGCGTAAGCCCAAACCAATGAGGTATAAACCATTAGGATTATCAGTGCATTGCTTGCCTGACCACAGGACTCGACGTTTTCTCTCTGCTCACACACACAGCAGCTGCTTGGATGGCACAGTCTAATGCTGGAAGAAGTGACATTTAAATGAAGTAGATGATCTCTCTGAGGAGGCTTCCTAGCATGAGCACAAGGGACAGGGAGAGACACATCACAAAGTTTTAGAAAACTTCAAGACTACAACAAACACTGAAAAATAAAGGAAACGGACAGTCCACTCCTAGTGAAACATACTTAAGGAATCTACTCAAAAATAAGACGTCCTTACTTTTAGATATGGACATCTAGAACCTGATTACCTGCTCTCCACCCACATATCACAATGGGAAACCTGACTGAAAACAGAAACCTTCCCAGGCCAGGTGTGCTGGATAAATAAACTAACCAATCGCACCAACCTTCATTGGCTACCAGTTATCTCACCTGCAAAATGAGGCCAGTACATTGTTGAAAAGATGATTGTGAATCTGCAAAAGAGAACCTCCAGCCTGGCAGATAGTAAGCACTCATTAAATGTGAATGGCAGGTATAATAACAATATAACAATAATAATAATAATGGCATACGTTCAATCACACTAAAAAAGAATGGCCTCACATATGGTTAAATTTTTGTTTTTGTTTGGTGCTAATTAATCAATCCTGTGATTAAAATATGGTCTGTGTCTTTTAGAAATAATGTTGAATATTTTTACTAGATTATGAAACATGATTAGCACAACACCACAAACATGAAAAATGAATACTATTTTCATTCTAAACACTTTCAAGCAAATTTCCCTCAAGATTTCATTTAGTTTTGGTTAATCAATGCTGATTAAGTCAAATCTCGTATTTCCAACTACTGGAATTTAGAGAGTGAAGACAGTGTCTCTGAACTGATCCAGATAAAAACAAAAAACAAAAAACAAAAAACTGAGAATATGAAAACTCTGATGTCAAAGCAGAGGCCATGCAAAAATATTCATTCAGATGTAAAAGAAATATGCAGTGCCATTAGCTAACTAAATAAAGCACTAATATTTCCATGGCATACTTTCCAATACACAGACATAACTTGTATTGACTTCAAAAACCTCTGAGAGAGAAGAAGAAAAGGTATCAATCATTACATATATATACACATATATATGGTGATTTTATTTCATTATATTCCTACACAACAAGGACAAAGAGGTGTATATGTTGATTTTCCTCATGAACTCTAAAACGCACCACATCAGGAAAAATATAAACTTTTGGGTGATAAGCTGAAAATATATATATAATTTAATCCAAATCCTAGAAGTACAAAAATGAAAATTTGGACGTATAAACATTATTTACCATCTTTCCAACAAAATTCAATGATGATCATGTATTTGATAGGGTAGTAAAAGAATAAGACTGCTATTGCTTCTTCAAAGGGAAATTACATTCTTATTCATTGAAATCAGAAGACTTCACTTTCTGGTTAAATGATAGAAATTGTTTACACAAGATAGCTGTAATAAAAGTAGCTTCAGTATTTATATTCTTTGCCTAATTCTAGAAATCCTCAAAAACACCTCAGTGACTGTTATTCTAGTTATATCTCTTAGATCTTAAAAATTGAAATTTATACATTTCCTTACTTTAATCTATCAAGGCTCAGCAATACATGTTGTTATAAAAAAAGAATTTTAAATACCCATAACCCAATCTTTCTGTCTTCTATTTATTCCACAAATCATTATACAAGCCAAGCCCAGATAAGCTCTAGACAATTTTTAAAATAACAAAATAATAATTATATTTTAATATTTTGATAGCATACAGTCAAAATTAACCTAAGAAATTATTTATCACATTGTCTTTCAAATGTTTTTAAGGTAATGGAGACCTTTTGTTCAAGAGTTAAACAATATATTACACAGAAGTCATGGATGTCAAAAGTGAAACTTCTCCCATTAATTCTTGGAGGACAGCCTGGATACCTGCCCACTTGGAAACTCTCTTCACATCTAATTTCCTCCAACAATGGCCATTGGAAGTCATCCATGGAATCCCCAGACTCTAAGGAGCACTTTGGAAAATAATGTAATAAAATTATTGTTTTACAGATAAAGAATCTTGAATTCAGCCAAAAAATTCTATATCCAAATTTCTTTCTGTCCACCCACTCATTCTTCTCTTATTAATTTTCTGATAACTTAAATGTGTTCCTGTTTAAAATTAATATATATTACATAAGTCATAGATGTTTCTTTTCAATAAATCAGAAAATAGAAATATGCACAAAGAAGACTACCACTCTTAGTTTCCATAATCAGCTAAGTAGTGCAGGCATTTTGTTTTGTACTTTTCATGATGTTGTTAGCCAGTTACTACAGATGATACATACAAAAAACAGATAACTTATGCTTATCTATGCTTATTAGTTGCAAGATGAACTAATCGAAATGTGTTATCATGTATCCCTAAAATTTTAACAGATATGACAGTGTTTTTTCCATCAGAGTTTGTAGAGCATGTGTCTTAATAAGCCCTCCAATTTTCTACTCACTTTTGGCTTATCTGGTGTGATTATAACTATGTCATTGTTCTGACACTAATTTCGTTATCCTCAGACTGTATTATGACAGAAGGATAGGAGAGTTAACACAGACTTGTGACAAGACTGCCTTCCTGGTGAATGCAAAATGTTTCTGATCCAAGTAACATCAGCCAAAATGGTAGAGTAGGGAACTCTGGGGCCCAGAAACACAGAAAAACTTGTTAAAACTGTCAGAATCCACCTATTGGAAACCTCAGCATCATCAGTCATTTCAAAGCAACAAGGAGCTACCTTATTTCCACTGGGATAGCTAAGATCATAAAAATATAAATGATTTTAAAATGATTGAAAACAAATTAAAAATATATTTCATGACATGAAAATCAGGAAATTCACATTTCGGTGTCTGTGAATAAACTCTTATGGAATAAAAAAAAAAAAAAAAACAAGTGTTGGTGAAAATGTGGAGGTGAAATCTGTACATGTTGATGGGAGGAATGCAAAATGGTGCAGCTGCTTTGGAAAATAGTCTGGCAGTTCCCCAAAATTAAAACCGTACTGAAATAAACAACTACATTCACACAAACACTTGTACACAAATGTTTATAGCAGCATTATTCATAATGGCCAAAAAGTAGAAACAACCCTTACACTGAGGAATGGGCAAAAAAATTATGGCACATACATTCAATGGAATATAATTCAACAATAAAAAGCAATGAAGTACTGATGCATGCTAAAACATTGAGGAAGCTAGGAAACATTATGATAAGTAAAAGAAGTCAGTGAAAAAACAACATATTGTATGATTCATTTATATAGAATGTGCAGAATCGGCAAATAAATAAGGATAGAAAGTAGATAATTGTTTGCCCACAGTTGAGGATAGAGAGAAATGAGGAGTGACTGCTGTTGCATACAGGGTTTCTTTCTTAATTTTATTTTATCTTGGTTGATAAAAGTGTTCTAAAATTGTGATGATGGTAGTACAATTTTGTGAATATACTAAAACTATTGAATTGTACATTTGAAATAGGTGGATTGTATGGCATGTGAATTGTAGCTCAATAAAATTATTATCTTTTTAAAACATCAGCCCATGTGTGAGGCAGCAAGTTTGCCTAAGCTATCAGAGCTCCTTATAATCAACAGCAAGGCTCTGTAGAATCAATAATATAACTCATCTCTACTGTCACCTATATGTTTTAGTTTTTTTCCTTTCCTCACTGTATGATTTTCTGCTTCTCTGCTTTAATAGTCTCCAAACATTTTTGATTATGCAACAGTCATCAAATTATATTCCATAAGAACCCATAACAAAAATAAATGTACTGAATTCATTTATAAAGATAATGATGTACTGTTGTGCCAATATGTGATGTATGTTATTGAATTGTTATGAAAATACAAAAGGTGCGATTTTAAAATATAAATGAATATTTATTATTTTCTTCATGCTTTTCAATTGCCTTAAGCAATCTTGTACTAAGCAATCCTTGTGTTATGCTTAAGCAATCTTTGACTTAAGCAATCCTTAGATTATGTGGCCTTAAGCAACACAGTACAAGGAAAAGATATAATCCCCAGCATCTGTGCCACTAGGTTTCTTATTGGCGTACTTCCTTATAGTTCTCTCCTGATGAGGACTCTACATATAATTTCCTGCTGCACTGTCAGCTCACACACCTATAAAAACGCAAACGCATGCATATGCACATAAATTTCCTGCCAGAGTAAATTTTGAGTATTTTTATTTTTTGTTTATCAAGCTACTGGGGAATGAGGGCAAGGTATTTGGGAACATCTGTCAACCGCATAGAAAAAAAGGATGGCTGTCCAGTTTTCTGGGTGCTGTGTGTCGTTAAACAGGAATGCATAATGAAACTTACTATTATTCAGAATAACCCCTATCCAAATTTAGAATAAGTCAGGTTCGTTTTTCATATACCCATCCTATTTACCTTTTAATAGTCTTCACTTCTTCAAAATTCTGGTACTAGGTTTTCACAGTTTTTTTTTTTTTTTTTTTTTTTTTCTGGTTTTCTTCCTTTTCATCACTGTAGACCATAACTAGAAATCACTTTGACCAGAAGTCATCACTATATCTTCATGGTTATGCTTCCCCAAGTCTGAATTCCTTCAAAGCAGTTCCCATGCCCTGTTCACCTTTGTATCCCCAGTTTCCAGCACATTAGCTTGATAAGTATTTGGTTTTCAATAAACGCTCTTTGAATAAGCATATGATTTATTCAATCAGTTATGCATGTGGGATTTGGGAATTTTTTAACATAAACATATTTCAATTAACTGAGTGACTTTAGGGAAAGTTTCTCAATTCACTGTGACTTAGTCTTTGTTTACTACTTACTAAAAAAAAAAAAAAAAAAAAGATTTGACCTGATGACATCCAAAATCCTGTTTATCTCTGAATCAGCAATATCTGGTGAGATGGCAAACTAACACCGGGTACATCTCACATAAAATGGTGTTGCAGCTACTCAATTATAAATGTAGTATTGTCAGAGCTAAAAGAAAGGATTCCTGGCAACCAAACTTATACAGAAATGGTAGAAATCAAACATGAATTCCTAAAGAGTAAATTGGTTGATGAAAAAGAAATGGCAAATCTTAGAAAAAGATGGATGGTGTTATTTTTGGAAAATTAAGAAAGTTCCTTTGCTGGCAAAGAGAGATTTTGAACTCAGTAATCAGCAACTTTTGCCATTAATTAAAAGAAATATGCTAGGACAGTTTGGAATATTGAGAGGGAAAATGTTGACTCTCTTCTCGAATCCCAAGTACATCTGACGGTCATAAAGTTGTCCTTCTGCTGTTAGATTGTAGGTGCTAGTCTTGGGTTATGTCTCCCATTTCCTTGCCTGAAAGTGTTACCTCACTTGTTAAACTTATGGATCAGTGGTTTAATGAATACCGTTATGCAAGCTCTATAGTTTCTAAACTAATTTCAAATCTAGTACCTGTAACCTATCAGCAAGTGATGACTTAGTAATGAGAATCTTCCTTTAAAACTTGAAGAAAATTCTCCATTTGATTCATTGCAATATGCTTGTCAAGCTTGAATCTCTTCTCTCCCTTGAAAAGCAATTGCAATCACTGTATCTGACATATTTAGGAAACCGTTCTTAGCTTTTCTGTTGTTGTTATTTGTTCATTAACTTCCAGGCAAGACTCTCTTCAAGTTACTCTTTAATCTGTTTAATTTGAGGCACATGACATAGTAAGTTATTTATTTGAATACCTTATCATTTACACCAATTTTAAAATTCCATATACCATCAAATAGTTTCTTTTTCTGCAAGCACAGAGATCTAAATACCCCTTTAACCCATACCAACAAAAGATTTTAAGTAGCTAGAATAAAAGAAGAAATAACATTTTGCTGATCTGTAAAGAAACTAAGAATTATTAGGTCCAACATGAAGTGAAAGTTAGAAATCAAGGAGAAAAAGAGTGCTAACGTCAACTTTCATTGTGAAGGTATTTGCCTAAAATTGATAACTTTGACTCCCATTTTTAGGACTCCTCAGCGCCTAAAAGAGAGGAGAGAAAGCCTAGAAATTGACAATGTGGAACCCCAACAGCATAGACCCTCATATAAAAGTGGAAATCCAAAATAACTATAACTTGAGACTAAATGTCAATGATCAATTCATCTACTGAGAAGAAAGATATAGCAAAGACATGTCTTGAGCTTGTATTGAATGTTGAAGGGAGAAATAGTCCTTTAAAACATGGAAACACAAGCTGAACCTGTTACACGTTTGCAGCTCTACTTCATGCTACCTGCTTAATCAAAAAGTTCTCAGCAAATTTATTTTTAAATGGTTTTGAGATGAAAATTTCCCCATGGAACTGATGGAAATAAATTCAACCAAGATCACAAATATTTCCTATAGGTAAAATTCTAAGGGAAATTATCTGCACACCCAAACACACACAGAGACACAATATATAAGTACCACCAAAGATGTGAGTGGTACGTATGTGGGATGTATGCGGGAAAAAAAATGATAATACAATAAAAACTACAACAAATTTATGTATTAGAATTGAGACTAACCAAAAATAATTATTTTCGATGTGTATCAATAAGTCTTTTTTTAACTTTAAAGTTCAGGGGTACATATATATGCAAGTTTGTTTCATAGGTAAACTTGTGTCATGGAGCTTTTTTTGTACAGATTATTTCATCACCCAGGTATTAGGCCTATTACCCATTAGTTATTTTTCTTGACCCTCTCCCTCCTTCCACTCTCCACCCTCTGATAGGCCACGGTGTGTGTTGTTCCCTTGTGTTCATGTGTTTTCATCATTTAGCTCCCACTTATGAGTGAGAACACGCGAGATTTTGTTTTTTTGTTCCTGAGTTAGTTTGCTAAGGATACTGACCTCCAGCTGCATCCTTGTCTTTGCAAAAGACATGATCTCATTCTTTTGGGTGGATGCATAGTATTCCGTGGTGTATATGTGCCACATTGTCTCTATTCCATTTTCTATTCATGGACATTTAGGTTGATTCCATGTCTTTGTTATTGTGAAGAGTGCTGCAAGGAACACTTGCGTGCATATGTCTTTATAATAGAACCATAATTCTGAAAAATATAGCAAAGTCAAGAAATTATGAAAATGTCCAAGTGGTTTTAAATAAATAGGAATTCTAAATATAAAAACTAAATGATTGAAATTTTAAAAATTATTTGGAAATGGTTAATAAGCAGAGTATACCCAACTGAGGTGACAATTGGTGAACTTGAAAATATAAGCCAAAGAAAAACCCAGAATATACTCCACAGATAAAAGAGATGGAAACTATGAAATAGAGGTTCAGAAATGTACAGGACAATGTGGAAATATAAAACACTCATCTAATCATAATGACCAAAAATGGACACAGAGTACAAAGAGAAGAAATAATCAAAGATATATTACAATAGAATTAGAGTGTCATCACTCTGAGTATCACAAATTAATAAAAAATCCAGCGGCTGGGCTTGGTGGCTCATGCCTGTAATCCCAGCACTTTTGGAGGCCAAAGCGGGCAGATCAGGAGGTCAGGAGATCGAGACCATCCTGGTCAACATGGTGAAACCCCATCTCTACTAAAAATACAAAAATTAGCTGGGTGTGGTGCCATGCACCTGTAGTCCCAGCTACTCAGGAGGATAAGGCAGGAGAATCGTTTGAACCTGGGAGGAAGAAGTTGCAGTGAGCCAAGGTTGTGCCACTGCACTCCAACCTGGTAACAGAGGAAGACTCCATCTAAAAAAAAAAAAAAAAAAAGCCAGGAAAGAGTTATCAATGCCTACTAGCATCACATAAGGAAAACAATCTATTTTTTACATTTCCTGATGGAAGTACCAGCATTTCCTGTGTAGTATAATTTCCAAGAAAACCTAAATGAGATCAAACCTCTAAATCTATCATTCCATGTATAAGAAATACAGAGAAGAGAAAAAATTAAAAATTAAATTCCATACTTGGTTATAACAATAAATAAATGTCAAGGGAAAAGAGACAAAATACATGTCAAGCAAATACAATGTATAGATCTTATCTAAATCAAACTCTAACTAAACAACTTAAAATGACCTTACATAATAAAAGGAATTTCTTACCATCTAGCAAAATTAAATATACCTTTACCTTTAATGTAGCCGTATGGCCACTTTAAAAAATACACACCAAAGATAAACTGGTGAAAATACAAAAAAAAAAAAAAATGTATAAGATCATTCATTGCAAGAATAATTTTAAAAGTATATATTAGAAATAGCACAAATATCTGTCATACGAGAAGTGATGAATAAATAGTAGTATATCAACATAATAAAGTAATCTCCAGTTGTAAAAAAAGAATAAGGAATATTTCTATATATGACTATAAAGTGATGTCTAGAATATAAAGTGAAAAGACAAAACAAAAATAAAACAAAAAAGAAGAAAAGCAACACATGGGCCGGGCGCGGTGGCTCACGCCTGTAATCCCAGCACTTTGGGAGGCCAAGACGGGCGGATCACGAGGTCAGGAGATCAAGACCATCCTGGCTAACCCGGTGAAACCCCGTCTCTACTAAAATACAAAAAACTAGCCGGGCGACCTGGCGGGCGCCTGTAGTCCCAGCTACTCGGGAGGCTGAGGCAGGAGAATGGCAGGAACCCGGGAGGCGGAGCTTGCAGTGAGCTGAGATCCGGCCACTGCACTCCAGCCTGGGCTACAGAGCGAGACTCCGTCTCAAAAAAAAAAAAAGAAAAGCAACACATGATTATGTATACATATACAAATATGTATAACATATACTTTAAATCTTTTATGTATAATATGTTAAATGGAAAAACTATAATATTTCAAATGAAAAGTATAAGTAGTACTGATTATGTAATTAATATATATTAAAATTAAAAGTAAATGATAATATTTTTAAATGACAACTATTGGGATTATTAAATGAAGAGCAAAGAATATAAGTTAAATTTTGATTATATCTCTTTTGTAGTTTCAACTTTGAGGCCATGTAAAATTAAATTAAAAATAAATCAATCTCTAAAATTCTAAAATAAAACAAAGAAATTGAGCTTAAACGTGTATTCAGTTAGTGGCATATAGACACACAATGATCAATAATTCTAAGTTATTTAAATCACAGTAATTTGACAAAATAGCTGGAAAATATTTAGTTATTTTCTGTGATCATATTCTTGGTGGTAGTGTTGATATTGTTATTCTGAGATTTTTGTGTGTATATTATAGATAAAGCAAATGAGAAATTTTGTGGACCATGATAAGCTAATGCTACCATTCCTGCCATCGTCAAGAACCAGGATTTGCAACATGGCGAAAAGAGATACAGATGTGATACTGAAGAGTTTAATAGAAACCCTTGTCCTGATTTTGAATGGAATCATTAGTGTGAATCCATTTTACATTGTATATAAATATGTATATATAATTATTATATATAACCATACTTGTTTATAAACATATACATATACATTTATATACTCTAGTTTTGTTAAGTGAAAAAAAATAGGAATAGTGACAAATCCAGTAGCAAAGACAACCCCTAACACCCAAAGAGTTGTCTCAAAATATCATTTCCCATTGAAAGATACTAAGATAAAAAAGGAGCAATTTCAGTATGAATAAAAATTATAACTTCAAAGGTGTCCGTTGCAGAATGTTAGTGAACCACCTGCTACTGCTTGATCTGGTCAGGAGCCTGCAATGCAACGGGGCTCTTTCTTTGTTCCCAGGTGGATCAGCAGGTCGAGAAAGACACACACAAGATAGTGAAAGCTGAGTCCAGGGGGGTCACTGCCTTCTGGTCTCGCAGTGTTGCCAACGCACTGGATATACCAGCATTTATTGTTATAAATTTAGTGAGGGCAGGGGTAGGTTAGTGAGGGATTTAGGGTCTTTTGATTATGAGGTGAGATGGTCACATGGGGATGAAGTAATTCTTTAACATAACATCTATATGCAGAAGATACAGAGATAAGAATTTACAATATAGTGTGTGCATCAGTAATTTCTAAAAGAGCCTTGAAACAGAAACACAGTCTTTCCATAACCTATGATTAGCAAGATATTAATCAGCAGTAATAGTTGCAGCAAAAGCTGGTTACGAACAATCCGTAGAAACAGGATGTGAAGCTAGACAACTGGTTAGACCAGAAATTCTCATAAGGGAGTATGCCTTAACCCTAAAGAGGACTAGAAGAGCTATGGCAAGATGAGGGCATTTATAGCCCTATCTTATCCATATGGACAGGCGCCCCTCATGCGTCAGTTTATAGGCTCTCCACAAGGGTTGCAGAGCTCCACTCCCAGAGCTATGAACAGCTGCTTTTCTGGGATAGGAATCTTGGTGATGTGAAACTTCCCTGACTGCACGTCCATTCACAGGCTCTCTGCAGGGGGTAGTACATCACGTGCTGTTGGCTCATTCTGGCAGCCCGACTTGGCATTGTCTTTACACAATCCTGCATGCTATTTTGTATTTACAATAATCAGGAGCATTTCGTCTTTTATTCTGCAGCAATAGTTTCAGGGTGTCTCCCTACAACCCATCTAACTTTTAATTTATTTGTGTGTGTGTTTATTGTATGGCATATTTTAAAACTAATGATATTATGGTCCCTTTTGCATAACCCTTCAACAAATTATAGGGACCACTGAAAGAAAAGGCATACATTTTTGCAAATTTTTTTTTCTCTTAAGCACATGTACAATTTCAATTTTGGGTAAAATGTGTGGTTAAGTTAAAATAAATATTTGACTATTTTATGGGGTTATTACTGTTTTCATTGTTCAAGAAATCAGTCATGCCATCTGGGTGTTTTGCCACCCAAATATTTTAATACCAGTCAATACGTTTATATTTCAGACAACTATCTTTTAAAATTAAATAATGTTTTTATAGCTCCCCAAACCTTTCGTTTAAATGATAGTCAATAAGTAATATACTTTGCATTTTATGTACTTGAAAAATATAGCTTTTATTAAAAAGGAAAATTGTATTCAATTTTAACAAATAAAATTATTTTAAGCAGTGCTTCAAAAACAATCATCTTTAAGTACTAATTTACAATTAAATGCATGTATATTAGGGTATAACATAACAAGGCAATTTAGTCATTTAATTTTTTATAAATTCCAGTACACACAGTAAATAAAACTGTGTTACAGAAAAGTAAGTTAGAAAAGATTAAGTGTTTAAAACTTCATTTTCGAGAAACTTTATCCTCTCTTTACTGCATATGAAGCAAACTAACTTCTTGGATATTTCAGAATATATCAAATTAACCTTTCCTTTCTCCCAGGCTCATCTCCCATATTACTATTATAGTATTTCACTTAGACTCATTCTTATAACTTTGACATCCTCTAAAAGAAGAAATTCAATCCGATTCTTTCGACTTGACATTTTTTTTTTCTAGTTTTGAAAATGTTGTTTCCAAGAATAAAAATACATTTGTTTGGAATAAATTATTATGGCTAATGATACGCTTTCGAGTGCACATTGATATTGATTAAATCCTTTCTTAACTTTCTAACTTCTATTTTATATTCCACTTTTTATGGTTTATGTCTCAGGAATCAAAACTTTGTAACATTCATTTGCCCTCTTACCACTTAACCAGAAAGCTTTAATTCCCTTTTACAGACTCACACTGGTTTGCTATTTCTCTCTCTTCTCATAGTTTTCATCTCCTCTATATTCTTTCTTCCTGAAAATTTTCTGGTAAACTATAGAGACCTCTGGGAATGTGTTTCACTGAACTCTCCCAAATAAAATACTAAAGCCATTCTTTTAATTAGTCTATTGAGAGTGATGGAGAAAAGTCTGGCTATACTCCGCTAACATTCCTCCTTTCTTTGGGCAAGATAAATTATTTCTAAATTTCAGTTTCCAAGTAAACATAGAATTAACATTTTATCCAATTTACACCATTTATCAAGAGATAACATATATCAAGGAATAATAAAAGAACTTCTTAAATAGGACAGATTAATTTTACAAAAGAACTAAAATTCTCTCGTTTCTTAAGAGTCCAGATTTTGCCCAAATCTGTAAAGTTGAAAGCAAAAAGAAAAGTTGGCCATAGATCTTATGGAGAGAGCCAAGCTCGACAGTTTGGGTCAAAAAGTAAAAATTTCACTCACTGCTTAAATATTAGAAGTTATTCACAGCTGCAGATAATTTGTACTCTACATGTTCCAAAAATATGTTGCTGAGTATGATTTTGTTTTAATTATTTGGTTTGGCCACCTATGCTACCAGCTTTTCATATTATTTCCAACTTTCCATTTCACCTTGAACTGGCAATAAAATGATTTCAGTACAAAATTCACTGAGTAAAAAAACGTCATTATGTTAAATGGTACTAGATTTTGTACAAGGCTCTGGCAATTTCTAATTTTGATTGACAGTTTAAGGTGTTCAAATCTGGGGTTGAGGACTTTTGGATCTTAGTCATCATGGGAGAAGAATTTGATTCTGCACCTCATTACATTTGACTTTGCATTTTATTACATTTATCACTCACCTTGGAAATGTGTAGAACTGAAATGATAAAGATTTTTAAAAGTGCATGGTGAAACAATAATTTTAAACCATTTAGAAACAGGAAAGACCTATTTACCTAAAGAGACTCTGACCAGATATTTAGGAACTGAGTATCTTAACAATCCTTATTTCTGGAAGATGTGTGCCTGTATGTGTGATATGTGTATGTGTGTGTGTGTGTGTTTGTATTTCAGAGTAACAACTCATATGTACATAAATGTAAGTCTCTCTCTCTTTTTATAAGTAAATTCAACTTCTAAGTGACCTTGATTTTAACCCCTACTTTCACTGATGGCAGAAAGCTCTTATTTTTCTAATTCAAGGCAACTCAGTCACATTGCAGTTGAAAATTGATATTCTGTTAGCAGATACTCAAATGTATCCACAGCCACATGTCTGCACAGTTTCAAGGCCCATGCTCTCTTGACCTTACGGCTCCTTGCTTACAGAGCAAGTGGTCCCAAGGTTTCTCCAAACCTCCTTATCCTTTCTTTTTTCATAAGGGTTACCTAAACGCCAGAGAGCAAGATAAGGTGAGACAGTTAAGTAGTTAAGTGCATGTGACTTGTATTCATCCTGAGATGAAGAGGTGAGTATCTAATCCCTGAGCCATGTTCAGTTATTGTTATTTTGCAACCTGATATACTGTATCTCTGATGATTTTGCATGTTTAGAAGTGATATCTGCCGCAGGTATCACCAGTCCCTTTTACAGCTTCTCATCTTGACTAGTCACATAGTCTACATTTTCTCATCCTGACCCAACGTATCTTCAAAGAACATCTTTTCCCCTTTACAGGGCTTGGGAAGTCTTGGTTGCTTTGACCACATCACCCTGGAGTGTATCAAAACTATGGGGCTGCCTGCAGGACCATTTGCCTAAACACCACCATACAGCCATTGACAATGTAAACAGGTTTTATGTTGCTTTGCCTGTTGCATTTTGGAAAGTCAGGCACAGAATCCCAAATCTGGGAATTCTCCAAATCTATCTTCTCAGTCAAAGGCCTCGTTACTTTACCAGCATTAATATCAATCTAGGTCCCTGCAAAACCATTTCTTCTAACCTCCTGATCAAACTTCTGTTTCTTTCAGGGTGATGCAATATTCGGTATTTTACAATATTAAATATTCTTCCCTTGATGGTTTAAAACACCATGCTCAGTATTCTGGGCTTGGCTATAAAATTGTAAAACTCAGCTTGTTAAATTCACAGAAAATTATTCCTTCCTTCTACAAAGTCCGGCTCTTATACATCAAGAAATATTACAACTTTGAGATTTAAGAAAAACTTTACAAAATTACACAGCCTTCCTTGCAATAAAATGCATCAGCCATCCTATTAAAAGCAATGTACACAGGAAGAAATCGCTTTTGACTAAATGGTACAGGAAGAACTGCAGCGAAAGGAATTGCTGAAAATCTTCCAGGTTTTACTGAGCAGAATATGATCTAGTTAATTTTTTGCCATAGGTTGAATTATTAGCCACAATTCTCCCCTCCCCTGTGGTAGGAGGATGCATCCACAGCCTTGCCTTGGCATCATAGAAGCAGAGTACACTTCCCTAGTTCAATAAACTTGTCCAGTGGGATAAGGAAAGTTGCACCTTGTTATTTCTAAGCCCATGCCTTAAGAGAAATTAAGTATTTAGCCTAGATCAACTGACACATAGATACATAAGAAATAAATGCTTCTTATTGTATGCCACTGAAATTTTGAAATGTTTGTTAGGCAGCAATAGCTGACTGATACTATGTGGAATACATAACTGTGTGTTTTATTTTTCTTATATTGCATCAACTAGTGGAGATTTAAAAGCAAAAGAAACTTAAGGAAATCATGATTTCTTTAACAAGAGATTTCTTACCTCTTAGAGAAATATTCACATGGTCCCTCAAAGGAGTATGCAGAGGAGCCACTACAGTCATCTGGGTCAAATCTTTCGTTAAATGCAGAGATGCTGTTATTTAAGGTTTTAGAAAAGTTCCTATGGTCTCTGCTTCCAACATCTAGTCCAAGCTATCATCTTTTCCAGCTGGTCTAATGAAGTAGCCTCTACACCCACCTCCTGGAATACACCCTTACTGCAACCTATTCCTCTCTAGTCTGTTCCTCATCCTAATATATTCAATGCAAATATGACCATATTGTTCCACAGCTTAAAATCCTTCGGTGCTTTCTCATTTGTTTTAGGAGAAAAGTCAAACAGTTCAACATGTCCTATAAGGATCAGCATAATCTGTTCCCATTCTATCTCTCCAGCCTCAGTTTTTGATTTTAGCATTGGTCTGTGTATTCTAGCCAGAAGAATTACTTTCAGATTATTGCAAGAGATCTTGCTTTTTTTTTTTTTTTTTTTTTTTTTTTTTTTAACTCACAGCCTTCCTCACTACTATTCACAGTCTTCTTGCCTACCTGCCAGTGAGTTTTGCAATCCCATGTTGAGAGTATGTTTTCCACTGCCAACTAGTTAGTCTGGATTCTTGTTGAAATCAGAGCCCAATGCTTTGATTGGAGAGAGGTTATCTAGCAATCATTCCAGGAGGAACCATAGGGTTGGAGAAAATGAGAGGAGAGAAGCAGAAGATGAGGTGTGCTATGGACCTAATTGGGTTCCCTTTAAACTCATATGTTGAACCCCTAACCCCCAATGTGATGTTATTTGGAGACGGGACCTTTGGGAGGTAATAAGGCTTAGATGAGATCAAGTAGGTGAAGTCTTCCTGATGGGAAAAAGCATCCTTATAAGGAGAGATGGCAGAGAGCTTTCTATCTTTCTCTCTCTGTGCCACGTGAAGAGACAGTATGAAGGCAGGTGGCTAACTGCAAGCCAGGAAGAGAGCCCTCACCAGAAACCCAACCAGCTAGCATCTTGGCCTTAGAATTTCAATCCTCCAGAACTGTTAAAAAATGAATTCTGATTGTTTAAGCCACCCAGTCTATGGCATTTTTTGTGGCAGCTTAAGCTGACTAATACAGGATGTTGTCAAATTTTTATTGAAAATCTATTGAGTTTTTAATAAAAACAGTTATCAATATTTTCTTTTTTGTTTGGAGAATTTTATGTATTTGTTTAAAAATTCAAATCTGCCATGAAAATATCTTATGTATCTACCAAAAGTTTT
>NW_016804163.1:1794379-1799006 GCF_001698545.2 Rhinopithecus bieti
TTTGTGGTTTTTTTTTTTTTTTTTGCCTTTTATATGTATGCTTGTAATTACTTATCATTTTTTAAGATAGGGTCTTAAAAATAAAAAAATTAAATAAAATAACTTCATTGTTTTCTATATAAATATTCAACTCAGTCTGGTATTACTTACAAGAAATTCATCTACACACTGCTCCATAGTAATGTGGTAATACAGTAAGCCATACCAGGCTGTTCTCTTGCTTAAACATCTTCAATGGCTCCCCATTACTTATAAAATAAAGTCTAACCTCTTTGACATTCCATATGGAGTTGATCACAGTGACAGCTCCCACCCTATTCTTTCAATTCCTATGGTCTAGGAATACTCAGTTTCCTAAACATAACACATTCTTTTCTCAGTAAACTTACCCTTGACTCACCTTCATTTCTGGCTTATAGTTTGCTACATATATGTCATCCTCTTACCCAGAATTAATATACATCAAAATTTGTATGATCCTTGTCTTTGATTATTCTCCTCTCACTCTGTAATAGCTTTCATCCACTTCTGTGCTTATGAAAAACGTATTTACCCATCAATTCAATCTTTTTTTGTGTGTGTTTTTTGAGATGGAGTTTCGCTCTTGTTGCCCAGGCTGGAGTGCAATGGCACGATCTCAGCTCACCGCAGCCTCTGCCTCCGGGTTCAAACAATTCTCCTGTCTCAGCCTCCTGAGTAGCTAGGATTACAGGCATGCACCACCATGCCTAACAAAGTTTGTATTTTTAGTAGAGACGGAGTTTCTCAATGTTGGTCAGGCTGGTCTCTAACTCCCCACCTCAGGTGATCCACCTACCTCGGCCTCCCAAAGTTCTGGGATTACAGGTGTGAGCCACCAAATTCAGCCATCAATTCCATCTTATATTTCACCTATCCCTTACTACCTCATTCCCCTTTCTTTCAGTTAAAATGATGCCTTAGTAATAACTTCTATTACTTGTTATAATAGTTTAAGAAATTCTTATCTGTATTTCCCTCATCAGCCTGAAAGCTGCTTGACGGAGATAACACTCTATCTCATATGTTCAGTGCATACTAATCCCATAAATATTAATTAAATAAAACAAGAAATAATATTTATATATCTAATTATATTGTTTTAACCTAAAAGTATAGGTTATATGATATTTTAAGGCAAAAAAATAATTTGTTCATACACATTTAATTTACATTAAACAAAAATATCAAATCTCACCACATTGAACTTCTGTGATTTTGACTTTGGTAACTAAATATTATAATTTGCTATTGAGTAGTTACATGCTAAATAATTTATAAATTGTGCAATCTTTCAAAGGAAAATAATCAGTAATGTAAAATAAGAGAATATAAAATCAATAAGGCACTCAGCTTCAGACCCCTGGTAAAAGACAAATAATAATGTCATGACTGTACATGTTTAAGTATAGAAAGTTTATTCTAAGTGATATTTACCAGCTGCTCTTCTGATCTGAAAAGTAGAATATAAATTCGGTGAAACCAAGAAAATCCTCTGGCAGAATATGTAGTTAAACCCTGGAAAAGGCTATCATTAGGGGAGTAACTACTGTCCCTATGATAGTAAAATCCATCTGTCTTTGCTGCCTTCAGTGGAGACCTTGGTTTATTATTGGTTTAATAATTCCTATTATGCAACAGGGAATCAATAACTTTATTCTTTAAAGTTCTTCTCTGATTGTAGGTTGCTACAGACTTCCATTAGAGAATGGATTTGTAATACTATCCATTATGTGATTACCAGTTGTTATAAATTAGCTTGATAGTTTAAATTGCATAATGATGATTGATAAACCACAAAAAAAGATTTAGAAAATGTCAACCTCCAAAATAAATGTTTCAACTACTATCATTTTATATTTTATTCTAAACTATATATAAGTATAATAATAATGACTTGAAATCCAAATTTTAATTCTTCATTCAATATACCTAAGATAAATAAATAAATAAATAACAATTTTAAAAAACTTGCAAATATTTTGTCATAAATGATTTACCTTTTACTAAAATGTATTTTGTGGAAGAAAAACTGGAATATATTTAGCATAAATCTTGATAATTTTTGTGTAAAATTGTATATGACCGTAAGCAACTGTTATTACACTATTCTTTGTAAAATATGTCCAATGATATGAATGAGCTTTTCGGAGAGATACTATGACCTTTTACTGCTTCTAAAAATCATAGTAAAGATAGTTTGCATGAGGTTCTGGTATCATGTATGAAGCAACTTTGGTCAGTATTACGTGGATCTGCAAGCGTTTTCACCAGCTTGGGCTGCTACAGCAGAATAACATTGACTGGTGAGCTTAAACAACAAGCATTTATTTTTCACAGTTCTGGAGGCTAGAAGTCTGAGAACAAGGTGACAGTGGATTCCTTCTTAGTGAGGGCTCTCTTCCTGGCTTGCAGACGGCTGCCAGCTGGCTGCATCCTCACATGGCTCAGAAAGAAAGTTCTGGTGTTTTCCTCTTAAAATGGCACTAACCTCATTATAGGAGCTCTCCCTTCATGACTTCATTTAAGATTAATTACCTCCCAAAGGCCTTACCTCCCAGGGGTTAGAGCTTCACATATGAGGTTTGGGAGGACACATACATTCAGTCCATAATACTACAAGAAATGAGTTTCCTCACTTCAACAAATTAACAGCAAAGCAGAAACAGAATGCAAAGTTCTACCTAACAATGAATTTTAGCCTAGTATGGATTTTACCCAGCCAATAAGAGAAAATACCATCTTCAAAATTATTTCAAGGAGCATATTACATTTCTGGTTCTGTAATTTGCATTTAACAAAGTATGTATTTCAGTTTAATATCTCTGTTTTAACACTCTTATCCATGAAATAGGGAAAAACAGCATTTATCTTTCCCTCTCCAATCGGTGCTATGTAAAATAATGAAGTAATATGTACCAGATCTTACAAAATAATAAATTACAAAAGTTCAAAACAGTATCTTTTTTTTGTTTTAATTCCCAAAGTCAAAATTTTGCTTTCTCTGAACTATTATCTCCTGATTATCTAACATGTCAGTTTCAACTGAGGCCCATGGCACACCAGCCAGACTCATACCTTTTGATTTCTTTGGAAAGGTATTTCTCAGCTGGCAAAACAAAGTATCCAAGATGAAAAGATAAAGAAAAGGGACACCAGACTCAGGAATTACTCTGACTTAGAACAGTACTTGGAAATTCCTGTGCTGTGTGATCTGCTGCCAGTTACTTCAGATTTGAAAAACAGTGCCTTATTAAGGACTAAATGAATGATTGTCTATGGATTTTGGTGGACCAGATATAAAGAATACTTAAGCACTGTCAATCCATTGCCAACCCATTGTCCTCATCCCACACTTGATGTGGGTAAGAATTTTCACTTCTTAAACCTGCGCATTTCTCAGGAATTTTTGCAAAGATTAACTAAAAACTGTAAGACCTTTTTTTAGGGAATCATATATGGACATATCACTGGGTCAGATGCAGGATGTGTTACTTTTCTTAAATTTCAGTAACGTAGTCCTTGTTTTACTGTTTTTATACAGCTCTTTGTTAATGACCACAGAAGCAGAAGTAGCTTTATTTGTAATCTTGCTTCTTTGTCCTAGTAGTTATTTAATCACCCATTACTATTTTATTGCATGATTCTAAGAAAAGAGAAAGATAGATACATGTATTATGATATTTAAGGATAAACTTAGACATTGCAAAAATAGGAATCAAAATAATTGGCTCCTTAAATTGCTACTTAAATGTATCTATGGTTAATTCTTATTTCTTATGAATTAATATGTTTTAAAATTTTTAAAGAAAATTTTGTTTAATTGGATTTTCAGTCTTTGCTAACAAGCCAAAACTGCTACGTCCCTAAAAGACATAACATTCCAGATAGCGGTTACATTTGAACATCTCACTAGCAATCATGAGAGACACATGTGCAGCTGGGTTTAGAAAACTAAAAAATAAAAAATAAAAATAAAAAAAGAGAAAGAAAAAGTATGAGTTACATCAGAATAAGTATAAGAATCATATATGTTATATTAAATATAGTCGATAGAACATTAAGTAACAATAATATCTTTGAAGTCATGCTAATAACCCTGATCGCAAATCACCATGATGCAAATGTTTTCCACTTTTTCCAATGTCAATTTTTGCTCTTGCTAAATGTTACTGATATATATAATGGTATTAGCAAATTTACAGAATGATTCCAAAAGGGGCTAAAAGGAGATAGATTATGTAAATTTAAAAATTACTATAATGCCTTTGGCTTCCACTTATTTTCTCTGTTTCTTTCTTTCTTTCCCTTTCTTTCTCTTTTTCTTTCCTCCCTCCCTCCCTCCTTCCTTCCTTCCTTCCTTTCTTTTCTTTCTTTCTTTCTCTTTTTCTTTCTTTCTTTCTTTCTTTCTTTCTTTCTTTCTTTCTTTCTTTCTTTCTTTCTTTCTTTTTCTCTTTCTTTTCTTTCTTTCTTTCTTTCTTTCCTTCCTTTCTCTTTCTTTCTTTCTTCTTTCTTTCTCTCTCTCTCTCTCCTTCCTCCTTCCCTCCCTTCCTTTGCTGCCTTCCTTCCTTCCTTCCTTCCTTCCTTCCTTCCTTCCTTCCTTCCTTCC
>NW_016804163.1:1802134-1862110 GCF_001698545.2 Rhinopithecus bieti
TTTCTTTCTTTCTTTCTTTCTTTCTTTTTCTCTTTCTTTTCTTTCTTTCTTTCTTTCTTTCCTTCCTTTCTCTTTCTTTCTTTCTTCTTTCTTTCTCTCTCTCTCTCTCCTTCCTCCTTCCCTCCCTTCCTTTGCTGCCTTCCTTCCTTCCTTCCTTCCTTCCTTCCTTCCTTCCTTCCTTCCTTCCTTCCTTCCTTCCCTGTCTTTCTCTCCTTCTTTCTTGACAGAGTCTCACTCTGACACCCAGGTTAGAGTGTGTTGGCACTACTGTAGCTTTCTGCAGCCACAAATTCCTGGGCTCAAGCAATCCCCCTACTTCAACCTCCAGAATAGCTGGGATGACAGACATGCACCACCAACCCCAGCTTATTTATTTGTTTGTTTATTTATTATTTATTTGTGACAGGGTTTCACTCTGTTACCCAGGCTGGAGTGCAGTGACATGATTACCACTCACTGCAGCCTCGAACTCCTGGACTCAGGTGATCCTCCTACCTCAGCCTCTGGGGTAGCTGGGACTACAGATCTGTGCCACCATGCCCGGCTATTTTTTTTTATCCTTAAGTCCTTACATCCTTAAGTAGTTTGAAGGTTATTGTTTGTTTTATGTTTTTATCTTTACAATAATTGGCTAATGTGAAATAAAGAACTTTGGAATTTAAATTGGAGGACCTGGAATACAATTTGAGTCTGCCATATACTAACTAGGTAACCTTGAAAAACTGAATTACTTTCTGTGAGCCTTAGCTACTTATCTGGAAAACTAGAAGTCATGCAAACTTTCCTCATAGGATTGTTGCACAGATAAATTGGAATAATACATTCAAATAACTGTGAGTTGCCATGCAACGCTATTCTATGGAGTCAACATGATGTTATTATTAGTAATCATAGTAGTGTTATCATAGCAGTGTTATATGGTGCTATATGTTTCATTCCAGGAGCACCTGGAATAAAATCCATTGGAAAAAAGTATACAGAAGGGAAATAACAGAAAGGAAATGACAGCAAGAAATGTTGCCTTGTTGGAGGCAAGAGTGTAGTGGATCAAATTTCAAACAAAGAGTACTTAAGATCCTTAGCTTTTGAATGTAAGATTTTGAATCTAAGCCCAGCTCTCGTCATCATTATCTGTCTAATCTTGAGCAAATTCTCTCAATTTCCTGATTTAAAAAAGTAAGCGTAATGGAGTTCTTATGAAGCTATGAGAATAGAAAGCAACAATGATCAAGGTTCTAATGCACTTTTAGGCACATGGCATTCAACAAAGGGTAATTATATGATAATGGCAGAAAAGGCTACTTTATAAGCCACAGTTACTCTATTATACTCACATGGAAGAAATACCTAGAGGTTAACACAAGGGAAAACAAATGCTAGATTCTATTGCTGTATTGAGGAGTATTGGTAGTGTTTATATTTTTATCATTATTGAGTGTAGAAAGAGGCAATCAACCTCGAAATCCTCTGCATCGGCATATCGTAGTATTCTCAGAACAGAAAATCTTTAATTCTTCAGATTAGGTTGTCATGCTATTATCGAGGAAACTTTTTTTTTTTTTACATTGTTAGAATACAAAGAATCTTTTTGCCAATATTCTAAATATAGCTATTGTGCTTTGACTCTTTTATCCTTTCCTCTAGGGAGGAATGAAAAGGACACAAGAGAGAAAGAGGCAACCATGCACGCATATGATAACTCTATCTAGCTTTTTTACAAATCCACCTAAATATTGCAGGCGCCCTTTCCTGTGACTTACATAAGTAATCTCCAAGGAGGTTGTGCCATGGCAACTGTCAATACAGTTGTATGAGAAACAGAGAGATGATTCATTTAAAAAAACAGGCATTCTCCATGTTTACAATGTAGTAAGCATGAGAAAAGGTCTTTAAAGACTATAGGAGTCCAGTAAATAAATGTAAACCAAACTTATCTATATAAAATGGTAAGTAAATTTGAACAATATAACCCACATAAAATTATAAAATCATGTCTAAAATATCAAAAACAATGCTTTATAAATCAAGAAGATATTAGCAGTTTTTTTTTCCCCTAAGGCCTTTGTGTGGTTTGTGAGGCAGAGATAAAATATTGACCACAGTAGCCCCCCCTTATCTGCAGGGGATACATTCCAAGCCCCCACAGTGGATGCCTAAAACCACAGGTAGTACCAAACCCAATTGCCATCGATCAGAATACGTTTCTGTTCCTGTTTTCCACCCACAAATGTAATGCCTTTTCAATTTTAACTAAATATTTATCATGCGCTGTGGCAGTAATGTTTACAGTTTGAGGTGCAACAGCAAAAGTAGCATGACTTTTGCTTTCCTTCTTCATAATATCACAGGCAGGTTGTTTCTTATTTTAGTCTTCGCAACCTCCACACATGATGCTTTTTTATCTCCTTATGAAATACAGACCTTTCACCTTTTTACTTTCTGGCTTTTCTTAGGCATATCTAAATTACCATCATCACTACTCTTGAGCTTTAGGGCCATCATTAAGTAAAATAAGGGTTACCTGAACACAAGCTCTGGAATACCATGACAGTCAATCTGATAGTCCACATGGCCAGTAAGTGACTAGTGAGTGGGAATGTGTTCAGTGTGGAGAAAATGCGTGGAAACAAAAAAGATTTTAGGCTAGAAAGTGTCAAGGAATATTTCAAAATTTAGTTATAATAAATTATTTCATCCCAAACAACAATACATTTAAGGCAAATATGTTCTCCACAAATTTTGGAGGACAAAAAGGTTATAAGAGATATGTTAGCCTTCTTTATAAGTCTTTGCTGAGCAACACCACAAGATTTCATCATGCTACTCATGATGGCACATAGTTTAAAATTTATGCATTGCTTATTTCTGGAGTTTTCCATTTATTATTTTCAAACCATGGTTGACTGTGGGTAACCAAAACTGTGGAAAGCGAAACGTTGAATAAGGAGACACTACTGTAATTGTAAACAACATTTATGTAAACATGGATGGTAAAATGTCAAGGGACACCATCCAAAATAAGTTTAAACAGAATGGAATTACTTAGAAACTAGCAAAAGATTTTTAAAATGAAGAAGGGAAACAGATAAAGATACAAGTTCAATCAAAAAAGAAGATTTTAAAAGCAGTGGAAAATCAGAACAAATGAAAGCACAAAGTAATGATTTTAAAATAAGTCAAAATATAAATACTTATCATAAATGTAAATGAACTGAACTTCTCAAATTAAATATAGTTAAATAACCATGATATAAACTAAACCCAGCTATAAGGGTTAAATTTTAAAACATTTATAAAAATCTGTAACACAAAGTATTATTTAAAGGAATCTAGTGTAGTTATATAATATCCAAAAATAGATCTTAAAGCACAAAGCTATGCTAGTGTTAAGGAAATTTGCAAGAAAATGATAAAATATTCACCTCACCAGAAAAGTACAAAAGTTCTAAAAAGTGCAAAGAGCAAATGATACAGATTCAAATATTAAATAAAAAATTATTTTAAAATTGAGAATTTGACAAATTCACAGAGTGGGATATTTCAACATATCTCAAGTATCGACTGATTACCCAGGTAAACAGAGTATACTAGTTAACAGAAACTGCTTCACACAGAAACTTTTAAAAAATGAATTCTCTAGGAACTTATATAGAATATTTATAAAATTGAAAACTTCCAACAAATTTCAAAGAAGTACTACATAAAGACTATTTTCACAACTAAGCAAGTTGTAGACGAATGTTTAAAAATATGTAATTACAGAAAATAAAAATAATACATATCATAACTTGTGGGAGGCCATGAAATTTGTTTGAGAGGGAAATTGTAGCCTGAGATGTTTGTATAAAAAGACCAATTAAGACTGAAAATTGACGGGCTTCGTGCTCAAACTCAGCTGTGTTCCACGGTGCAGAACAAGGAAAGCCACAGAAGGGTGCACTTCCTCCATTTAGAGGATCCATGGGAAATACAGCATCTCTACTTGTATTCATTGGTCATAAATAAGTAACATGCCTTTACTTCGCTACAAAAGAGGCTGAATTTTTTTCTTTTGCTTGCACATTGTATTTTAACAAAATTAAGAGGCCCTTACTCCAGGATGAAGATAAATTTAGGTTAGGCAAACCCTGCCATCCAGCTATCCTAAAAAGTTTTCAATTCACCCAGGCAAGCTGTTATCTTTCTCGCTGAAAGGACTTTACTGGTTTTCTGCTTGTTTCTTCTCATTATTCATCTAACTCCTATTCGTATTTCAGACCTAAATTTAGACATCACTTTCACTGGATACCCTGTTATGACACCAAAATCAGCTTTAGCATTGGTCCTTGGGTTCCCATAGCACCACGCATTTGCTTTTATAGTGACAATGTGACACTGGGCCATGGTTATATCTTTCCTTTGCTGGTTCTTACACCTTACTGTGTAGTCCTTGTACTGTGTAGTCCTGTTGTACAATTACAAGTCTTTGGAAGGACTGGATAAATGAATGTATCAATGATACCTAGTACAACAAAAGTGTTTAATAACTCATGAGAAAATTTCTCTTTATTCTTGAAATAAAGTAATACAGTGTCCTCCTCTTTAGGAGCAAGTTTATTTTTATCTTACACCTAGCAAGTCACATAATTAACTGTGTTCATCTCTTTCATATTGGTGGTATTCTAGTTTAAAGCTTGTATTCTAATTTAAACTCCTCTATATTACAGGTCATTGGGGTGTGAATTTTGTACACTAACATTACTTACATATTTTATTTTTACTTTAATTTGTGTCAGGCTACTTTACTTATTTTTGTTAACTTTACTTTAAGACAGTATTTCACGTAAATAGTTTAAAACCAAACTGTGCTAAATGGCTCTGAGAAGGCACAAATTGAGATGGAGCTCAGTGTGCAGGAGGTTTATTAGGAAATGCACTTTATATTACAACTGTGAAATGGAGAAGGAAGGACAATTTGGCAGAAGGAGACTACCTCAGTATTCTGGAATTGAGATGGCCCCTTCCAAGTTGAGGTGAGATAACTGTGCCTTTATACCCCTGCAGTGATCAGTCTTTTGATGCAAGTTGCCCCTGAAACTCCAAACAAAGCAGTTTTCTTCATCAAATGTAACCCCCAAAGAGGGGTGAGGGCTGAGGGGAATGTTCCTGCAGAACTCTCAGAAGTGTGGTCATCTGTTTGGTCCATAATAGCATGGTTGCTCTGTAGGTCGACAATCCAGCTGCCACCCAAGACTTCCCTAAATCTTGAGTATTGTATATCCTCTTTTCTCTTTTGGTTTACTCCCTCATTTTGGCAAAAATCTACATTGCATAGAAAGGACTTATAAAAATAAATGAATACTTTACAGATCTAAAACATTTTTAGTTTGTACAAAACCCTGATTGACAATTTGAATGTGTATAGAATTCTATACTTAGCATCATCTTCCAAAATTGTAAGACATTGTTCCATTGTCTTCTGGCCCTCCACATGTCTGTTGAGAAGTCTGATGTCATTCTTAATCTCATTTTTTTTGTATGTGACTGTCACCTCTTCCCTTCACCTTTACTTCTTCCCTTGACCACTAGAAGCTGTTAATGCTGGTAAACTAAAATATCATGGTGTCTTGCTACATATTCATGTCTATTATTTGAGCTGAGTACCCAATGAGTCCTTTAAACATGGAAACTCATGTCTTTAAGTACATATGAAATTTTATTGATTACTGTGTTAAACATTTTCTTCTTTCTCTTATCTCAATTAGCTGGCTCCACAAGTCTTATTTTTAAGATATTAAACATACTAGACTGGTAATAAAATTCCTTTATTTTTCCCCAATATTTTACATAACTTTTTCTTTCTTTATTATATGCCGTGAGTTTCCCTAAATATCGTTTTCAGCCTTTCTCTTGAGCTTTTAATAGTGTTTTCATAGTTTTAATTTTCAGAAGCTCTTTTCAAGCCTGAGTGTATCTCGGTGGTTTTTTTTGTTTTGTTTTGCTTTTGTTTTGTTAGGTGGGGGTGGCATTCTGTTGTTATTTCTTATTTGAAAGATCATTTCATCCATTTGGGGTTTTTTAGTTTTTTTTTTTCTCTCTCTCTTTATAGATTTGCTTGTTTAAAGTTGTTGTATTTTTTATTTGTTAAGTTTGTTTTGCTCATTTCTTACTATAGGGATGGGGAAGGATTTGGCATATAAGGAACCACCAAGTCTTAAAAAGGCTTTCAAATAACCCCTCTGCCTCATTCATATATGAAACAAGCATTTAATCTTCCCGGGCCCCAGCAAGAAGCCAGGAGCTATTTCTCAAAAAAATAAAAAGAATGACTTAGTTTTAAAGCTATAGATATCATGACTTTTTCTCTTATCAGAGCTTATCACAATCTCCTCTCCACTTAGTATCCTAAGCTCCAGCACCATTGGATTTTGGGAGTCATAACCACCAATTTACAGTGATGCTTACATTATAGATTATAACAGCTACAGAGGTCTTATCTCTTTGTGAGTCCTACTGATAATGGTGTGCTAGAGTTTTCCAGCATGCTATCCCTGTATAGATTGTGTTAAACAATCTATTGTCATTCTTTTCTCTCATGGAAATATCTTAAATAATACTGATTCTTACTGCAGCACAAGCATGTTTAACTTGTACAATTTTAAGATCATATTTGATTTGCTAAAATATTGTGTTTATAGAAACCAAACCAAATTATTTATATATTACATATATACATATATAATACATACATATAGAATACATATATAGCTACATATATAATACATACATTATACATCTACATGTATAATACAAACATATGCATATATGTCTTCAGCTTCAAGTATCAAAATCAATTCTGTATACCTTAAATAAAATGAAAATGTATTTTTAACATGTTAATACTTCTGGACTCTAAGAGAAATAGAAGACTGGCTTGTACAAATCAAGACACAAATCAAGACACCACCATAAAGCTGAGAAGAGGTGAAAAGGCCATCTTTTCAAAGTCTGCAGGACACAGCTACCACTGCTGTTTTTGTAAATGAATTCTAACCATCTCTTGTCTTTCTAATATTTGTTCAAGGGCTAAAATTTCCAGTTGGAGCTTCCAATTGGCCAGGCACATGTGATTTGCTCATGCACTGACTTTGGGGACAGAAGTGAGGTAAGGTATAACCTTTCCTCTTCAGAACATTAAATTTACACCATAACAAATTCTTCTGAAAGAGGAAAGCATATTAGAAGCTATGTAGCAAAAGTAAAGTGCCAACTAGAGCTATAATTTTTCTTATTATTTTTTCTTTAAAATCTTAAATATTATTTAATGTTTAATTTGTGAGGAAATAAGTAGAGCAAAATAAAATAGAAAAAAGGAAATAATAATATCTAGCAACAATTAATATAAAGCAATAAAAAGTTATACTCATTTTATATAATTTTCTTCACACCAGTATGTATTTTTTAAAATAGCATTAGTTGTTTTTTAAGAGAAAATTCCATCTGGTTGACCAGTTTGTTATGTATAGTTTTACCCAATAAAATTATTCCTCCTTTTCCTACTCTGCAGTTTGGGATCAATTTCAACAGCTGTTTTAGATTAAGTCTATTTTTGAAATAATATTACCAAGAGGAAAGAGACATTTTATCTTCTAAGGATTCCTTGGAGAGGCAAGAATGTCAACAGTCATACATAACATCATAGCTTTCACTAGAAACTACAATCTTACTAAAGACAAAAAGGCCATTTTTCTTCACGCAAGCTAATATCATGTCCTTATTATGTAAGCAAGCACAGTATATTCTTTAAAATGTCAGGGATAAGGAGAAAAAAATTCAGAACATAATGCAATTATAATATAACAGAATGTATTTCAACTCGGGCTGCAGGCAGGCTTTCTAGTAATAGTTAAGCCTTTTCTGATGGATGCAGGGCACATTTTTAGATAAAAAAAATGATGGAATTGACACTTTAAGGAGGTAACACTGGAGCAGAGGCTTGACCACCACCCAGTTCTCACCAGCACTCAGGATGCTCTTGGATGGGTTACCCACACACGCACAAACATGTGCACACACACACACACACATGCACACACACCCCAGATACAACATTCCAAACCATGAATATGCTCTGCAACACTGCATTAACAGCACATGCCTGTAGTGGCACATAACTTGGCCTAGAAAATACTGGGGACATCTGCATTCCCTTTTCTTATTGAATTGACTTACTTGGTTTCTGAGTTTTCCCAGAAGTAACACTTCAATATCTTTTCCATTTCTGTCTTGATCATTGTTTGTGTACCAAGTACAGCTGTACACATTTGGTACCATACTGCAAAACTCCAAGCAGAGTCATTTAAACATAAAGATTACATTGGGCATGCCTTCTCTTGCCTTTTAGAAGTTTACAACTAGCATTGCCTACTATATGTGGCAGACCTGGTCATCAGTCTACGGAGGATATTTTCTTATTAAATCAATGTTGGCAATTTGCATTTTAAAACATTATTGAAGTATGCATATTTAGTAGAATAAATAGAAGATAACTTTCTCTTACAGAGTTATTGAATCTCTTCCTTANCAGTATGTGAAATGTTTCAAGCATGTGTATTTTTATACGTTAAATATAGCAACTTTATATACTATTTCTATTATTTGTAATTTATGAAATTATTTTATTGGTCCTCTACATGATTGATTCCTATAGTTTTCTATGGCTATTGGTAAGAAAATTGATTTCTCCAATATTGAGTTCAAATTTTAATTTGATCATTAATACAATTTTGTAATCAATATTTTAAAATATTATTTTGTCTTAAATATATTATGGATTAATTACATGGATACATGACAGCTGCCATTTCAGTTATTTTTCTAACAATTTTGTGGCAGATTTTGCTTTACATATTTCATTCCATATCAAGCAAAATAGAAATATTTGTAATTTTTATATTTGTACTTTACATTGTAGCTTTTATAAATATAAAATATCCCTATTTTATTTCTTATGATAAAATTATAAGAATCTCTTTCATGTGTAGAGAAATGGAGATTACCTTCTTTCGAAGTATGGAATTTTTCATAGATTCCATGCTTGTTTTCTGTTCCATTACAACTTTTCAGTGCTTGAGCCTGCCCACATCAGTCACAGCAGGGCCTGTCTCCAAGTCCAGAGGTCCAGCAGGCTGAGTTAAATAATGATGAATTAGATCCTCATGCAAACCATAGCCAGGAGCTTAGTGACTACAACAAAGACTTGGAGAGGTTTTCTGGGGAGCACATCCTCCCATAAGCCTATTTCTCTCTTTGAAGGAGATCAGGTTTAAGACTTTCTCTCCTTCTAGGCTCTGCATAGTTTTCTAAATGCCAACTATGCAAGTTACTTGCATTTTTCAATAAATCCAAGTGAAAGAATAGAGAAAAACTTTAGAAGTATTTTATCTGATGGTCTCCATCTTATTCCATGCAGGTTGCTATAACAGAATACCATAGACTGGGTGACTTATAAACAACAAAAGCTTATTTCTCACAGTTCTAGAGCCTGGGAAGTCCAAATGTTACCAGTCAGTGTCTGGAAAGGGCTCATTTCCTCTTCCTTGACTTCTACCTTCTCCCTGCATGCTCACATGGTGGAAGGAGCTAGAAATCTCTCTTAAGCTTCTCTTATGAGAGTACTGATCCTATTCATGAAAGCTCCACTGTCATTATCTAATCACGTACCAATGGCTCCACCTCCTAACACCATCACATTGGGAGTTAGGATTTCAGCATATGAATTTGAGGAGACACGTTCAGTCCATAACCGTCTCCCTAGCCCATCTTTGCTTCCAAACCTCTCCCCTCAATTTCTTTTCTTTCCTTTTCTTTTGTTTTCAATAGAGACATTGGCTCACTCTGTCACCCAGGCTGGAGTACAGCGGTGGAATCACAACTGACTGCAACATCAAACTCCTGGTCTCAAGCAATCTGTCCACTTCAGCCTCCCAAATTTCTAGGATTACAGCTATAAGCCACCATGCCCAGCCCTCCCCTCAAATTTTGTACTATCTGGAATGTTCAGCCACCACTGCTGTCTGCATATCCTTGTCTCAGAGACTCACACCACTTCTATGTAGGCTTGCTCAGTTCAGTTACATTCATACTAAATTTAGCAGCAATTCCTCTAGTTCTCTAAAATGTGGAATACACAAACCTCTAACTGATTTCCAGTGAACATGCAGAATTTTCTGTCTTTGTTTTAACTACCGGATGTTTAAATGGGATTTTAAAAGACAAAAAGAGGGAATTATTTGTGTTCCTTTCATTTTGCCAAAAGTCTTGCTATTGTTTTTGTCATAATTTTGGTTGTAAACCTCCTCAAATATTTTGTGAAATAATTTACACCCAACTGAAAAATAACTCTTACAAAAAACTTTAAGAAAATTAATATGTTTTTTCTGTTTTCCAAAAGAGGAAACTGCTATACAGCAGTATTGACAGATTGATTACAATCAAAAGGCTTTGAAGAAGAGCGAGAGGAATTGAGTTTTAACCTGTCTGTACATACAGAGTGCTTAAAAAAGAAAATAGAATATTTGAATCATGTTTGTTTTTGAAAAAAATCATTCCATGCTTTTACAATTTTAGTATGTATATATTAATATAAACCACATAAAAAGATAATACTGGCTGGGTTTGGTGGCTCATGTCTGTGATCCCAACATTTTGAGGGGACTAGATGGGAGAATTGCATGAGCCCAGGAGTTCAAAACCAGCCTCAGCAGCAAGGCAAGACCCAATCTCTACATTTTTTAAATAAAAAAATAATTAGCCAAATGCAGTGGTGTACCCGCTGGTTCTAGCTATTCTGGAGGTAGAAGTGGGAGGATCGCATGAGCCTAGGAGGTTGAGGCTGCAGTGAGCCATGATCATACCACTGCACTCCAGCCTGGATGACAGAGTAAAACTGTCTCAAAAAGAGAGAGAGAGAGGAGAGAGAGAGGAAAGGAGGGAGAATGCTATGTTTCTTATCTTTGCACGTGTGGTAATGTGTGTGGTATGTGAGGTGTGCATGTGCATATGAGTGGAAGTGGTTGAGATCATCTGCAATAAGCTTGTTAACTGGTTTGTATCACTCGTATCTTTATCCTCAAGACTGGAGATATCTAAGTTTTCATAAGAGATCATCAGAAGAATGATGATCGCTGAGAAAACACATCCACAAAATTCAAAAGAATATCTGGTGAGATTATTTTAAAGAAAATATTTCTCATACACAAAAAGTGTAAGAATTGACATAGTAAATATTCAGGCACTCACTAATCATTTAAGAAATAAAAATTGAAAAATAATGCCATGAAATTATCTGCATTCCCCATTCTTTTTTATTTTATTTTTATTAAGCACTACATAACACATTGTATGTTACATAATACACTGTATAACCTTCTAGCAGGGGTAGTTGGCCATAACTGAGTTGTTTTTTCATCAGTCAGGAAAATGCTTCCTTAATCAATGTTCTCCAAACCCTTTGACACATAGTAACGATCAACTCCAGAGATGCGCCTATGTCTTTCCATCAGATTCCAGTGATACCCAAAATGAGCAACCCTTTTTACCTTGCCCCCGTTAGTGAACCTCTGGATGTACGCAGTAGCCACTCCTGGAATAAACAAGCACACGCCCACGGTGGTGAGTCAGGGGAGAATCTCGAACCACATCTCTGCCCCGTTACCTAGGCCAAAACCCTACTTCTGGGCCCTTGAAAGGTGACCGGGCTTCGGCTCCCTTCCCAATCGCATTCCCCATTCTTATTCCATTTCCCTCCTTCTATGCTTTTCTCTGCCACACATTGCCAGTCAAAACCACTATTCTGAGTTATTTGGAGTTTATCATCCTATGCATGTTGCTATACTTTTACTACATAAAATATACAGAATCTGCTTTAGCTAGGTTGAAAAAGGGATGTCTTACTACATATTAAATAGCTTGCAATATAGGAAGGGCCAAAGCACTCGACTTAGGCTATGCTTCCAGGAATGTCTCCAGAACATTATTACCTACAAAGCATTTGGGTAATGTGCTATCATTGCTGCCAGAAGTTGCTAACAGAGGAGGTTACTATCCATAATGCTGACGAAAGAATTGAAAACTACTCCTTTGGGAAAACAGCTGTATGAAGCTGTCAAATTAGGAAATTTCTGTCACCATGCTGACTACAAAACTACCAGACAGTAAAATGGATGCCTAGCACTCAGCCTGTTTGCTCATGCTCTAGATTTTATATTCAGGTCTAATCTCATCAGGATGCATACAATGAGAAAATCTTCGATTGTATCTGGAACTCTAGTTCAGGCAGTCAGACAAGGGGTTAATGTTCAAATTATATAAGGGAATTCTACAGCTTAATAGCAACATACGTACACACACACACACACACACACACACACACACACACACACACACCAGTTTAATAACGAACAAAGTACTTAAATAGATGTTTCTCCAAAGAAGACATATAAATGGCCATCAAGTATATGAAAAGGTGCTCAACACCACTAATTATCAGGGAAAGGAAAATAAAAATCACAATGAGATATTTTCTCACATTTGTTAGGCTATTATCAAAAGCAGAAAAGATAACAGGTATTTGTGAGCATATAGAGATATT
Source organism: Rhinopithecus bieti (assembly GCF_001698545.2). Taxonomy (NCBI): domain Eukaryota; kingdom Metazoa; phylum Chordata; class Mammalia; order Primates; family Cercopithecidae; genus Rhinopithecus; species Rhinopithecus bieti. The sequence continues at coordinate 1,814,766 of NW_016804163.1, forward strand.
GGAACCCTTCTAACAGTGTTGGTGGAAATTTAAAATGGTGAAATGACTAGGGAAAACAGAATAGAGGTTTCTCAAAAAATTAAAAATAGAGCTACTATACAATTCAGCAATCCCAATGCTGGGTATATAACTAAAAGCATTAAGATGAAGATCTCAAAGAGGCATCTGAACTCCCATGTTCGCTGCAACATTATTCACAATGGCCAAAACCCAATAACCTAATGTCCATTGACAGACGAACGGAAAAAAATGTGATATATACATATAATGGTGTATCACTGTATTCAGCTTTGAAAAGAAGAAAGTCCTGCCATATGTGACAACTCAGATGAATCTGGAGTACATTATGCTAAGTGAAATAAACCAGTCACAGAAGGTGAAATACTGCATGATTCAACATACATAAAGTGTCTATAATAGTCAAACTCATAGAAATAGAGAAGAGAATGGCAGTTGCTAGGGGCTAGATGGAGACAGGAAGATAGAAAATTGTTGCTTAATGGGTATAAAATTTAAGTTAGGCAAGATGAATAAGTTTTAGAAACCTGTACAACACCATGCCTATGGCTAACAATACTATATTATGCACTTTAAAAGTTTGTTTCCAGGATATAATCCTGCAGAACATTATGTTAAGTAAAATAAGCCAGGCACAGAAAGACAAATACTCTGTGTTCTCTCTCATATGTGGGAGAGAAAAAAATAAAAAGACCTCATAGAAGTAGAGAATAGAATACTGTTTACGACAGGATGGGAAGGTGAGCAGAGAAAGAGAAGAGGAAAAGAATGGTTAATGGATACAGAATTACAACTAGATAGAAGGAATGAGTGCTAGTGTTCTACGACACTGTAGGATGACTATAGCTAATAACTTCCTGTATATCTTCAAACAGTTAGAAGAGAGAATTTTGAATATTCCCAACACCAAGAAATGACAAATGGTTGAGATGACGATGTTCTCATTATGCTGAATTGCTCATTACACATTGTATCCATGTATCAAAATATCACTCAATACCCCATAAATGTGTATGGTTATGACGCATCAATTAAAACATAAATAAATAAATATAGATCTTATGTCACATGTTCTCACCATAAAAAGTGGTTATATAAGGTGATAGATGTGTTTATTACCTTGATCGTGGTAATGATTTTTATGGGAATATCTATATGTCCTAAATTATAAAATTGTATACATTACATATGTACAGTTTTATATATCACTTATATTTTAATAAAACTGTCAATTTTTTTTAAAAAAGATGATAACCCAGTAAGGATATAGAATCTGTGTGGACGAAAAGAAAGAAAAAAATACTAATTTAGAGATAAAATTTAAGCACTGAGGTATAAGACTCAAAAGAATTTTAGAAGTAAATTTTTTGCCTGTAGAGGTAAAAGTTAGAAAATTGTGTTTTCTTGAAACGAAAGATATTGGGCTGTTCCTACCTCTGAAACCATAATTTCACTGTTCAGGAATTCTATAACTAGGGACTTTGTCATTTTTTGTGCAATCTCAGTATGGTTTGGATTATGAAAAAAGCTTATCACATTGGGTAGCAAACTGTTTAAGATTTATCTGAGAAAAGTTAGTAAATCTTCTGGCAGCCCTTTGAAATGTATTATGATTGAAAAGGATTCCCAGCTGAAAACACTGGAACTATTTTCTTTAGTAATCTACAAATGTTTTATCACCCTGTCATGTGATGGATAGCATTTAGAAATAGTTAAAGTAAAAGTAACTCTAAGTGCCCAGAAATTATGCAAAGCTTCACTCTTTTGAAAGAAGCTTTTAATGTGGCAGTAATATATTGAAAGACTGGTTTCTAAGCTTAAATCTGGAGTCTGTTTCTAAGGATTAGGACAAGATGTTGTGCATTGCATATGTTTTTAAAATTTGCTATAAATTAGTAATAACAATAAAGATCTACTCTGTCTGTCTGTGGTTGGATGAATCACATGACCATGTAAATAGTATGACTGAATGTATGAGATAAATACAGGAGAATTGTCTTGGCATCTTAAAGAAGCCCAACAAATGGTACTCCCCTGTCCCCACCTGAATTCTGAATGTAATAAAATTGAGATTAGAAATGAGGCCATCGGACAACATGAATAAACATGAAGGACGTTATGTTAATGAAATAAGCCAGGAACAGAAAGATAAATACCATAAGTTCTCACTCATATGTGAAAGCTTAAAAGGTTTATCTCATAGAAGTAGAAAGGAAAATCATAGTTACTAGAGTCTGAAAAAGGGCGGGAGACATGAAGGGAGGTAGGATAATAGGTATAAAAATACAATTAGATAGAAGAAATAAGTTATTGTGTTTGACAGCACAGTAGGGTGATTATAGTTAATGAGAATTTCTAGTATATTTCAAAATAGCTAGAAGAGAGAATTTTTAATATTCCCAGCACAAGAAGTACCAAATATTTGAGGTGATAGATATGCTTATTACTCTAATCTGATCACTAGACATTATATATGTATCAAAACATCACTATGTATCTCATAAATATGTACAATTATATCTTCATTAAAAAATTAATTTTTAAATGAAATGAGGGCATTGAAGGACAAAATATTTTGTTTCCACAAACCAAGTTGTAGGAAGTACTATACAGTGTGGGAGGCAGGACAGAATAAGCTTCCTAGTTGACTTGCAGAATTAGTCTTAGTCACAGAAGACACTACAACCCCATATGCTTGCCCTAAGTGAGCCAGGCCCCTTACATGTGTAACATGGGCAGCTGAAACAGGGCCATATGTTCTCTGTGGTCAGGCTGGCCCCCAGTGAGGAAAACAGAAATGTGTGAGCTGAACCAAGCACACCCCACGTCTTCTCATCAACAAGTCCATCACTTCCACTGCCTCCTCTCCTACCTCTGTGGGCAGTGACTGGGAAGGTATTAAGAGTCTCTCCTACTGACTCCAGAAGTGAAGAAGAACAGGTCTCCCCTGACGGTGCTCAGCTTTGCATTCTCCTGGCTCTCTGGGTTAATGCCATGGTTCCATCAGGACTGTGGCTATTTTCCTAGGGGAAGGAAACTCAATAAAAGACAGGATGTCCAACTTCAGTCTTGACTGGATTGCATCCCCAATGCTAACTACTATCCCTTTGGATAGACTTCGGAGAGCATTCTCTGGTTATAACTGCTGCATAACTAAGTACTCATAACATAGCGATGTACAATAACTTTTCAATGCTCACAGAATGAAGCAGTGTGAATGTCTTACACATGCTCCACCATCTCTGGAGTCTTGGCTGGCGCAATTTAACAGTTGGGGGTAACCACACAGCTGGGGAATCATTGAGAGGCGTCTTCATGCACGTGGCTGGTGATTGGTCCTACGTAGTTGAATCTGTGGTACCAGATCTCAACTGATGCTGTCAACCCGAGCGCCTACAGGTCACTACTCCAGGTGGTTCTTACGTAGCAACTCATGGCTCCAAAACAAATGTGCCAAGAGAACCAGGAGGATGCAGTACGGTTTTTTCTACCTAGCCCTAGAAGTTAGGAACTTCACTTTCTCTGTATTATATTGTTTATAAGCTAGTCACTGAAAGGGCCCAGATTCAAGATAAAAGACATAATCCCCCAACTCTTATAAAAGGAGTATCAAAAAATTTTCCGAAAATGTTAAATCCTCCACAGTTCAATAGTTGTTAGTATTGATTTTGTCCCATATGGATCTGAAAATAGTCAGAACAACAAATTAATTAGTTCCAAGACACATCTGCCACCAAAGCCAAAAACTTCTTTTCTATCTCATTTCCTATCCAAACTGTGTCCACTTAAGAATTTCAATAGAGCGTATCAGAAGATCCTTGGTGAAACTGAATTACAACAATAAGATATTAAAATAATGAATTGCCTAAAGATGTTCTGCTAATAAAATTCTAACAATTATAGAAAATGTCCCATATGTTGGATATAGTCTTATTAACAGTATTTTCAGAAAGAAATTAAATGCAAATTCTAAAAGTATTCAAGTCCAAAGACTTCAAAATCCAAAAGAATTTAAATCCAAAATAAAAATGTCATGACCTTGTAGGACAAAAAAATTAATTTATCCCCAGTTTCTTTTCTGCTCACATTCAACTGAAAACAGAAACAATGACAACAATAACAACAACAAAGTAATAATAATAACTGGAAAAATTTCAAGTTTCTTTCTTCTTAATAAGGCATTCACTCATTGAAATGACTAAAGTGTCTTCAGACCACAAACTTTTACTCCCAAGCCTTCCCTCAACCTCTCCAAACATTTCAGGAGTTCAGGTATCTGAAAGGACAAGACTTCACAGAGCATTCTCCTGCGAGGCTTTGGTTTAAAGGCAACTGATAGGTCCATTTAGAGAAAGAGACTGGAGTGGAGGCAAGCATTGAGCATTTGAGAGATCCCAGTGCTAACTCCTCAGGGTCTTCATTCACACACTAATGTGCTTTGTGAATTGAACCATGCAATGAATCTAAGCTTCAGAGAGCTCAAGACAGAGATGTAAGATGTAAGAGAGTTTTTTGTTGGTTGGTTGACTGGTTGGTTGGTTGGTTTTTGAGACGGAGTATCACTCTGTCTCACCCAGTCTTGTAGTGCAGTGGCACGATCTCAGCTCACTGCAGGCTCCACCTGGGTTCCAGTGATTCTCCTGTCTCAGTCTCTCGAGTAGCTGGGACTACAGGCATGTGCCACCACACCAGGCTTATTATTTTTTTTTTTAGTAAAGATGGTGTTTCACCACGTTGGCCAGGCTGCTCTCGAACTTCTGACCTCAGGTGTTCCACCCATCTCAGCCTCGCAAAGTGCTGGGATTACAGGTGTGAGCCAGTGTGCCTGGCCCAAGATTTTTAATGTACCTCTGACCCATAGGTCAGGATGTCTAACCCATTATGCCAGTTGAAAGTTGTAAGTTAAAAAATTGGCCCTAAGGGTCAGAATTTAAACAGAACATTATAAATTCCATTACCATTATCTTGGCCAAAAGTTAAAGCCAGACATTCAGGCATCCCCAGAAATATAGCTAGAGCTGTTACAAACCAGCCATAAATTACCTTAATTACAGTGTCTCTTTTAAAGAGTTCAAAAGTGATCACTGTTCTGTCTCTATACCCAGCACATTTAGAAAACAAAGCAATATGCAGCCCCTAATGAAGTTAATGAAGCAAAATTTTATTCTTATTACCCAATGGTTAGTAATGGCAAAAATCATAGCAGAAACTCAATGGCACTGAGGGAGAAAGGATAAATGGAGAAAATTATTTTTTTCAGCCCTACCAGACACCCACCCAATCTATGCCAGTGGCCCATGACCACTTAAATTTACAGTAAGGATAAATTAACCATCAAGAAGTTATGTCTGCCATTATGTTTGCCTTATATACAAGCATTAATCACTTCTGTCAAAGACTGGCATGTAACATTTAATAGTCAGTTGTGGTCTGAATTGTGTTTCCCCAAAATATATGTTGACATCCTAACCCATGGTACCTGTCAATGTGACTTTATTTGGAAACGGGTTCTGGAAGTAATTAAGATGTAATTAGGCCCACACTGGAGTAGGGTGGGCCTTTTATCAAATACGACTGGTGCTCTTACAGGAAGAAGAAAAGAGACGCAAAGACAGATACACAAGGAGACCATGATGAGGCAGAGACAGAGATCACAGTGATGCTTCTATGAGCCAAGAAAAGCTAAGGACTGCCAGCCATCACCAGAAGCTAAAAGAGAAGACTGAAACACAGCTGCCTCAGAGCCTGCAAGAGGAATCATCCTTGGAGACATCTTGATATCAGATTTCCAGCCTCCAGAACTGTGAGGCAACAAATAATCTGTTGTTTTAAGCCACCGGTTTGTAGTCACTTGTTCCAGTGGCCCTAGGAAGCTAACACACAGTCAGCCGCCATTTTTTAATGTTTGACCACGCACAGGTTTGAACCCTCACCTCTCCCTGTTTTCCTTCTACTCTGCACCTGGGAAAGTTTATAATAACGTTGGGAAAAGTTTATAATAACGTTGAGGTGCTCCCTCCTTTGGTGCCAGTGGGAATTTCAAACTACCTATGGGAACCCCCACTCCTTCCTTATCACTAACCTCAGTAAAAACCCCAGGCTCAACTGCTTTCTCTGTTCTCTCAAACCATTTTTGGACCCACTAAGGAGCCACCCTGTTATCGCAAGAAAGCCTTGTTATATGAGCAATAAACCTTTCTATATCGTCTTGAGGGGTGTGTGTGTGCGTGTGTGTGAACAGTCTTCACATTTGGACAAAATTTGGGGTAAGGGACCTTTTCTTTTCCTCAGGATAATCAAATATGGAAGGCATTTGCCTTATTGCAAAGTTGAAAATATTTCAACATTGGCAATCCTATTCCTGAGTCTTATTTGTAGTACAACTCTATCCCCTTCAGTACATTCACAGTTTCTTCATTTCTGTCCCCTTTAGAGCCCCATGCTTCAGCTACCCCAGAATTGCACTGAGAGTGGGCTCTGTTTAGCGACAGAGGCATCCAGTTTTCTTGTGAGGAGGAAATGTAATCCGTCGCTCAATCATGCCTGTCTGGGAAAGGTGCATGCTATTGGTGCAGCCCATGCATGTTTGCTAACACTGGCTTGACCCTCTGACCTGCCTGCATTTGCCCTGCCCCAAACGATCTGGACACCATTGGATGGAAGCCATTTGTAAGTACACACTTGCCTTGACAGCAACTGCAAAACATCTGCGAGTAAAGCTGCCATAAGCTCCAGTCACTGGCCAAAGTTAACACTATTTGCGCTGTGTGTCACACAGCCATATGCCATGTGGACTTGTCCAATGCATACATGACACAAGCTGCCACCATCCACAAGAGCACCTACTAGACTGGCCCTTACAGAGCTGCTCCAACTTGCCCCAGAATATTTACTCTTTGATTTTATTTCTCAACATTCCCAACAGGAGCACCAGGCATTGAAGTCTGAGAGGAAGATTCAAGAAATAACTATCGGGAGAACCCGCTCCCGATGTTTAACATGGGTTCTTTTCTATTTCCTAAGTGTCTCGGCTGGGTTGAGAAATAAAGGGAAAGAGCACAAGAGAGAGAAATGCAAAGCTGGGTGTCCAGAGGAGACATCACATGTCGGCAGGATCCGTGATGTTCCCCAGCCATAAAACCAGCAAGTTTTCATTAGCGATTTTCAAAAGGGGAGGGAGTGCACGAATAGGGTGTGGGTCACAGAGATCACGTACTTCACAAGGTAATAAAACATCACAAAGCAAATGGAGGCAGGGCGAGATCACAGGACCACCGGATGAGGAGAAATTAAAATTGCTAATGAAGTTTCGGGCACGCATTGTCATTGATAACATCTTATCAGGAAACAGGGTTTGAGAGCAGATAACCTGTCTGACCACAATTTATTAGATGGGAATTTTTGTCCACCTGATAAGCCTGGGAGCGCTATAGGAGACCCAGGTTTATTTCATCCCTTCGGGCCTCGACCATAAAAGACGAGATGCCTTAAAAAGGGGCCGTCTATAAGCCTACCTTCAGGGTGCATTCTCTTTCTCAGGGATGTTCCTTGCTGAGAAAAAGAATTCAGCGATATTTCTCCAATTTGCTTATGAAAGAGGAGGAATATAGCTGTTTCCATCCGGCTCACTGGCGGCCAGTTCAAAGTTACCTCTCTTGTTCCCTGAACATCGCTGTTATCCTGTTCTTTTTTAAAGATGCCCAGATTTCACATTCAAACACATATGCTCTACAAACAATTTGTGCAGTCGACACAATCACAGGGTCCTGAGGGGACAATCATCCTCCTCAGCTTACAAAGAAGATGACGGCATTAAGAGATTAAAGTAAAGACAGGCACAGGAAATCACAAGGATATTCATTGGGGAAGTGATAAGTGTCCATGAAATCTTCACAATTTATGTTCAGAGATTACAGTAAAGACAGGTACAAGAAATTATAAAAGTATTAATTTTGGGAACTAATAAATGTCCATGAAATCTTCACAATTTATGTTCTTCTACCGTGGCTTCGGCCCGTCCCTCCGTTCGGGGTCGCTGACTTCCCGCAATAAATAACATTTTCTTCCCTTCTCCATGCTGAGCAAACTGATAAATAAGGTACTTCAAAAGCAAATAGAAGTCAGTGTTACTTTAGTAATTTATATACTTAATACTTCATAAGTACATATATATATACATATTCATAGTATACATATTTAAATATTACTTTATTATTGAAACAGGCTAAAATGGGGCTTAGGTTAGTGTGAGGGATAAAAGGGCTTGAGGCAGTTGTAGACAGATGTACCCATCCCGTCCTAGGCAGCACTGGGTTACTCATGCAGATCTACTCCACCACCTCCAATTCCAGCAATGGCCAAGGTCCTCACCTCCTCACTGCTGCACTGGTGGATTTTCCTCACATTAAAAGCAAGTGTTCGCCAACACCCTATTCCATCATACGTCAATCTCACATCGATGTTAGAGATCATATGAATGATCCAATCATGGTATAGGAGTAACAATCTTGCAAAACCAAAGCAAAACCTTCTGTGACTTGCAAATGTTTCATATAGAAAGTATAATGGGGATTTTAAGTTTTATAATCATTTCTATCTTACAACTTGAGGAAACAACGATTTTATAACCTCTTCAAAAATCAGATTGACGTTGGAGAAAAATTTTCCTAGATCTTTAAAATGACAGCAAACATTCATTTTTATCAATACAGGATAAATTCTAGAGAATCATATAACAAGTGGTTCTTAACTGGGGTTGATTATCCCCTAAGGGACATTGGGCAATATTTGGAGACATTTTTGGTTGTCTCAACTGGGGCAGGTGCTGCTGGAATCCAGTGGGTAAAAGCCAAGATGCTGCTAAACATCTTAAACTGTACAGGATGTGTTATGCCCAGACCGTTTATTCCCTGAAGAAGACCACCAGAGTCCAGAGTCAAAGCCAAGCAGCAAGGATCTTTACTGCAAGTTCGAACTTGGTCCCTCTGCTCCACAGCATACAAGAGGGCCCCGAACGATGCATGTGCTCGCTTTTTATAGCCCGATGTAAACAGGATATGTAAGGTCACAGAGAAACAAGGGAATTCTTTTGGTTACAGCAATACAATTGGTTAACATTTTAAGTTATACATTTAGCAGTTTTTTTTATTGGTTCCCACGCTTTCAGTAAAACCACTCCACAAACGGTTGTGACCTTATCAGGGACTCTCCAGGTGGTGTTTTTCTAAAGTTGAGACAAATGGAGGAATGTTTGCACTGGGCCCAGGAAGTTGAGACAAATGGAGGAATGTTTGCACTGGGCCCAGGACTGAGATATATGTTTGATTTCTTACAGATGCTTCTCCATAACGAAGAATTATCTGACTCAGAATGTCAATAGTACTGAGGTTGAGAAATCCTTCCTTAAGATATACCACAGGACTGTGTTTCAGTATCTATTTAAGTATTTATTTTTAGAATATCACTTAATTCAACATACGTTATACTAGTAATGATATCATAATCCAATTATCTTGGGACACAAGTTGCTTTTTCAGAAGGCAGCACAAAACAAGGAAGCTCTGCAGTTGTTCCAGGCTGTGTAGCAGCAAACCTACTACCTGGGCCATCTCATACTTCCAGATGTGTCTTAATAGAGACAGATGCCAGGAGGAGCTTCTGGTAAGCCCCAGCAAGAGGCTGTGGCTAGATCCCTACGTTTGGAAGAAGGGCATGTTATCTGCAAAAAATAACTACATACACCATGTATAAAATGGTCCCTGATTTACTACTGGGTCAGAGTGGAACCAGAGATACAAAGTCATCAAGTGACTTCATGGACAAAAATACTATATTGTGTACTCTCAGAAACACCAAGTTATAGGTGCACCCAGCCATAATCTATAGTACAACGGACTAATCACACCCAGTATCAAACATGAGCAGGTTCAGAGGTCACAAGTAAGTTGCATAAACTGTTGACCTAGACTCTCATGTCACCTGCCAGTAGTGAAGAGGTATCTGTCCTAAGCTCACACCTATGGCATCATGGCAGCAGGGAGTGGGGTGAGTAAAAGCAAAGGAAAAGAATTAAAAGCTCAGGCTTTGTTCATGAAACAGTGAGCCTGCTAGAAATTTCGGTGCATATCAAAAACGAATGGTAGCTGGCCGAATGGCACAGTGGCTCATGCCTGTTAATCTCAGCACTTTAGGAGGCCAAGTTGGGCAGATCACTTGAGACCAGGAGTTTGAGACCAGCCTGGCCAACACAGCAAAAACCCGTCTCTACTAAAAATACAAAAAATTAGCTGGGCATGGTGGCACATGCTGTAATCCCAGCTATTTGGGAGGGTGAGGCACAAGAATCGCTTGATCCTGGGAGATGGAGTTTGCAGTGATCTGAAATTGCACCACTGCACTACTCTAGCCTGGGTGACAGCAAGACCTGGTCTCAAAAAAAAAAAAGGCTGCTTATCTACAGTCCAATGGCCAGAGGTTCAGGCGATGTGCCTGGCCATCCACTTTGTGTGAAAACAGATATGGCTGAGATAAGGGTGTATCATGGAGAGTGCTGACTGTCCAATCAGAGGCCTAGGAGGAGCAGGCCTGGTAGACTGGATTCAGAGAGGTCTGGGGAGAGGCATACAGATGAGATACATGGGAGGCATGGGAGTGGGAATAAAGTGTGGAGCTCCTTCTAAATCAGGTTACTGCCCACAGAAGCAGCTACTGCCAAAGAGACACTCATCAAGCAAGCAGACAAGAAAAATTAACAAATAAATTTTAGTCAGACTCCATTCTCAGTCATCCCGGTGCTTATGCAATGGGCTCAGATGAAGCAGCCATCATGGTAGAGATGCATGGGTCGAAAGGCAAGAGATTCCTTAGGCCAAGGGTGAATTAGCTACAGCAGCTGCTAATGATTGCCACCATCAGGGACCAATGCTGAAGGCATCTCTCCGAAGGTCTTTATTGCACATTATTTGGAAATGATTATATCAGATCCCTTCCATTCTTCCAAGTAATATGTAAACTTGGATGCGATAGACCCGTATTCCAGGTAATAGTCTGCCTTTCCTGTCTGTAATATCTCAGCAAGCCCTCTTATCCAAGAATGCAAAGAATGTCTACTCTGCTCACATAGGATCCTACATATGATCACCTCATTTGCAGAGACCCACTTTAAAGAAATGGAGGTGAAGCAGTGGGCATATGACCAAGGAATACCCCCATCCTACCACCTCCCACAGCATGCAAGAGCCATGGCCTGTGATAAAGCAGGCTTTGTAGATGCAGGGAATCACGAGCTTCAATGTGACACCCTGCAAGGGGATGGGGTACTATCCTTTATTATGTAATACACGCATTAAATGAATGGTCATTATATGGTCCTCAAAATGTAAAATACATGTGTCCAGGTAGAGAGTGTGGGAGGTAGCCATTCACTGCCATCCACAATCAAGGAATTTGTACTTCCAATGTGCACAAATATAATCTCTGTGGGTTCAGCATTCCTGATTCCCAGAAGAAATCACTTCCACCAGGAGGAACAACATGGATTGCACTAAACTTAAAGTTATTACTGCTCAGTTTATGTTCTTTGTGCTAGTGAAGTGACTAGCTAAGAAAGAAGTTGCTATATTAGCAGGAGCAATTGACTCTAATCATGAAGAAATTGGGCTGCTGCTACATAATTGAGACAGAGTAGAAGATATTTTGCACTCTGGTGATCCACCAGGATGTCTTTTGTTACTGGCATTGCTGGATTTAATTCTACTGCCAATCACAGCCATTAATAAGGGCAAAATAAACAGGGAGTCGGATCCTGCAGCAATGTGAGTTTGAGAAAACCCTCCCTTCACATACACACACACACACACACACACACACACACACACCACACCACTGCCACTACCACCACCACAAGTGCCAGTCAGTGGGGAGGAGACTCTAAACACTGGTGGAGAAGGGAAATCTTGGGTATGAGAGAGTGTTGGGACCAAGCCTGCAGTGGGAGCTATCATTGGTCCCACTAGCCTTCCTCATAGTTTTCTCAGAAAAAAAAAATGTAATCCTGGAGAAGCCCTGTGTGCACTGAAGGAACTTAATGTGAGAAGCAAGTGTACGTGAGCGCCCCTAGGGACTGTCGAGAATGCTTTGTTTTCAGGTGCCCAGACATGTTACCCCCATGCCCATCCCCTGCTGGTAAAACTCAAAGAGAACACTTTCTCAAGAAGAATTGCCCTCAGACAAACAGGAACCCCTTCGCCTTTGAGACTACTCCTCCCAACCCTTGAGGACAGAGTATAGCCAATAACTGAATTGGGGCTACAAACGTTGACCCCTTTGGCTCAAGACGCGCCCAACTCTTGTGCGGTTGAGGTGTGTGCCACTGGATACCATCATCACTCGCCACACAGGTCTGTCGAGCACCTGAAGTGAGACACGTTGTTCGCACACTAGATTTCAAAGATTTAGTATAAAAAGAAACATAAGATGTTGATATGGTTTGGCTGTGTCCCCAACCAAATCTCAACTTGTATTGTATCTCCCAGAATTCCCACGTGTTGTGGGAGGGACCCAGGGGGAGGTAATTGAACCATGAGGGCCGGTCTTTCCCGTGCTATTCTCATGATAGGGAATAAGTCTCATGAGATCTGATGGGTTTATCAGGGGTTTCCGCGTTTGCTTCCTCCTCATTCCTCTTGCTGACTCCATGTAAAAGGGCCTTTAACTTCTTGCCATGGCTCTGAGGCCTCCCTAGCCGTGTGGAACTGTAAGTCCCATTCAATCTCTTTTTCTTTCCAGTCTCGGGTATGTCTTTATCAGCAGTGTGAAAATGGACTAATACAGATATCTTATCAAATGTTTAATATTGATACATGCTGAAATGTCAATACTTTGGATGTACTGGTTCGAACAAAGTGCTTAAACCATCTGTTTCTTTCTACGTGTTTAAATGTGGCTACCAGAAAATTTAAAATTACCTGTATGGCATGCAATACATTTCCACTGGACAGCGATGCTCTAGAGTTGTCCTGTGGGGTCAAGCTGAAGCCAGTCTCCAGCTAAGACACATTCTTGCCGAGCTGGATTCCCTGTCCTGTCCTGATCCCCCCATGATCTTCTCCTGAGGATGCTCCCTCACTAAATCACTCCAACAAGAGTCCCACCTCAGCCTCTGCTAGAAATCAACTCTAAAATACTTGATGTTTGTATATGTTTGGTCTTCAATGCCCTATAAATAACTGGATCTGATGTAAATCTTCAAAATAAAAACATGTAAAGAAAACATAGCACACACATAACACTATTACACTACAAAATTATATGAGAACCATATGCTTATCTCATGATATTAGAACACAATGATATAAAGATGTGCGCAGTGCAAGGCAACAACATTAATAATGGTTTTGATCAGAATACTACTAAAAAACACAATTTAAATAATAAGGCTCTTATGTTAGCTCACAGTCAGCATTAATTCACCATCAAGTTGGAGAAAGATGTTTGTGTTTCACAGATGCCATTCCTGGACTTTATATTTAAGATTATCATCACTGCTTTTGACGAGCAAACAACATTCAAAGGATATGATATTTGGCGTATGATAATTGTTAGCAAAAGTGCCTCCTGTGAATGAAGAGTTGACCTCTCAAGAAAAAGCAATTCACAAAGAATGCTGCCGACAAGCCTGCCTGCATAACCTTATACTGCCACATGATGTCCCTCTAATGCCAAGTTCTAAGGTTGGAATTAACCCCAATACAGGCTTTGTAGATAAAAATATTCAGTTAGAACAACAGAGCACACAGATCTTACAACATAAGGTGTTTTTAATTGGTTAGTTTATACTGGACTTCATATATCACATATCAAAAAATGCATCTCTGGTTAAAGAGTCCTGGACATGGATGGACAAAGCATTGTGATGAGGACGCCTGGTAAGAAGTGCGAGCAGTTCAGCAGAGTCACGGGTGTGTGAGCACTTGGGTTTTCATTGCCAGATTTGCCTTCAGGCCAAACAGGATATACAAAGAAAAACCTATGACTGAAAATGCTAGCGAGAAATTTTAGAACATGCAAGTCATAGAGAAATTTACAAAGCTTAGTGAGTCAGAGATCACCTGCAAAGAAGCAAGGATCAGAATATCAGACATAGCAATAAAAATAGATGCAACAAAAGAAGGAGTAGGATATTTTTAAAAATTTAAGGAAAAAAATGTTGGATATAAAATTATATACCCAAGCAAATGTCCTTTTAAAATGCTGCTACAGGCCCGGTGCGCTGCCTCACGCCTGTAATCCCAGCACTTTGGGAGGCCGAGGCAGGCAGATCGCCAGAGGTTGGGAGATTGAGACCATCCTGGCCAACATAGTGAAACCCCATCTCTGCTAAAAAAAAAAAAAAAGAAAAAAAAAATCCAAAAATTAGCCAGGAGCGGTGGCACACGCCTGTAGTCTCAGCTACTCAGGAGAGCTACAGAGAGAGACTCCGTCTCTAAATAAATAAATAAATAATAAAATGTTGCTATAATAAAAAGATATTTCAGCAATATATAGTTTCAGAAATTCTTCTCCCTAAACAAGTCCTGTATAAACTTTCATGAAGGAAATAGTAAAATGAGTTGCTGCAAGAGATATGGTAACGTGGATCAAATGAAACCCTGAAGTATTTTGTGGTCTGAAAATTCAATTGCTAAATAATTTTTTAAAAAAAGAATATCCATAAAAACTCAGTTCTCAATCCCTAGAAAATATGAGCAGGTTGATAAAAGAGAATTTAAAAGAACTACTCATACCTTTCACACACTTTGTCTTCATCCTGCCGAGTTCTGGAAAGTAAGATTTAGAGAACGGTAACAAAATTATCAAGTATTTCTAGCCTGAGAAAAAATAAAATGTCAACTTTTATAAAATATGAAAAAAATAAACAAGGATACTCATTTTCAGAATGCTGAATTAGCAGGCATTGCTTCAAATCTGAAACAGACTTAAAATTGTGATACTTGAGTCACTGCACATAAAATCTTTGGTATTTGTGGTTTAAATATACATGATGCATAAAATTTCTCCCTAAGCAAGATGATGACTATAATCCCTTGTTGTTGTCATACTGTGTCATTCAAAACATTCTGCAATGCTGACGACAAAATACAGTCTGGATTTTATAATAATTTATGTTTGTACCCTGCTGTTCTGGCTAATCACTACACCCCTAATGCTGCAGCCTCTGGTAATAAAAAAACTTACAGACAGGCACTTCTTAACTATTTGTCTTTTCAGAGCTAGGTGTCTGCTGTCACCTGTGCCCCTTAATGAGCCCTAGAACCCACTTCCCTGAGGGAAGCTGACTATTCTCTTCTGTTCTTCCCAGAGGACAGGTTTACAGTTGCTTCCATAGCAACCACTGCTAATTGCTTTCTGACTTTTTAAGCTTCTTAGTAGCGTGGGTTTCTTTGCAAAGATATTATTCTAGAAGCTTTCAGCTCTTGAAATCTTGTCTTAAAGAGCTTGGCTTTGTCCGTGATCAATCTTCATTCTAAATGAAGCAGAGACTTTGTTGTTTCCCCATTTGCAAGTGTGTCTGCTACCTCTCCTGGAAATGCAGAAACGCAGCCAACATGTGAGACCAGGCAGTTGTTCAGACCTTACTCTGGTGCTGAACTACATAGTTCCAGCAGATGTCACCATTTTTATCAGTAAAGGAACCTAAAGGTCTTTCCAGGTTGATAAAAATAATCTTAGCTTTTACGAGGCATCACAAAGTGGAAAGGGTAAACATGCAATAAAGTGTAAAACATTTTTAATCCTTGAAGCTATAAAGGAATTTGGAAGTCCTCTTAGGTAAATTCTCAATTTAAGCAAGCTACTGTGAGTTTATTTCCTGAATCTAAAGTTAATTATCTATAGCGATTAGCAACTCTGAACACTCGAGGTTGATATGAGGGTTTATTGCAACAAAACACTATGAAATCTATATTTTCAGTGCTCTTTTCAAAGAAATCTCTAAAGTTGTCTAACTTCTTAGAGCATGCTGAAGTTTAAAAGAGATAGATAGATAGATAGACAGACAGATAGTTGTCTAACTTGTGACTCTAAGGTTACTTTTCCTCTCCGTTGTTGAGTATTAAAATATCTTCTCATCCCTGTTTGCTCCTTCCTCAACCACAAGGTAATTTTCAAAGGGACTTAAGCAAGAATATTTGTAATTTTGACAGATTAAGGAACCAAGATGTGATGACATTTCTCCTCTGTTCTTTAATGTTTTAATTGACTCTTAGTAAACAACACTAGTTTTTAATTCTGAATCAGCAGTCTTATTTTCCAGGACAAAGAGAGTGTGTGTGAAAGGCATGAGTTCTTAGTACTATTCTTTCAGACCCACCTCATTAAATCCCCTTGCCTGCTTGGGGCTGATGCGGTTGGCTTTGGCTCCATTTCTGAGCTGTTTTATTCAAAAAGACTTGCGAAATGACATAAAGATCATTAACTGAGTCTACTTTTTCTCTGAGTCGCTCTAGCTTTAGCATAACCTTTCCCACCAACTCTTATATCTTTCTTTTTCATGTAGTTCTCCTTATACATTGGATGTCTTTATTTTGTCCCTAAGCTAAATCAGTCTATGGGAAGTCCCCAGCCCAAGAATCTGGAAGGGAGCTCCACCCTTATCTGATGGATGTTTAGCCATGATGGTCCCTGGTCTATAAAACTTGTAACTGTAACTGGCATAGCAAGGATGACTCAAAATCATAGTTTGTTTGTTTTTTTTTAATATACATAGATCTGGGAACTAGGGTATCCTAAAAATTTTAAGAGAAAACTGGAAAACCTTAACTCTAAATAGATGAATTCATGTCGTCTGCAGGCAGGTGAGGGTTACAAAAGAAAGATCACTATGAGACATCCCTATAGAAGCCTTCAAGAAGGCCAGGCACGGTGGTTTATGCCTGTAATCCTGGCACTTTGGGAGGCTGAGGCAGACAGATCATCTGAGGTCAGGAGTTCAAGACCAGCCAAGCCAACATGGTGAAACCCCGTCTCTGCTAAAAATATAAACAATTAGCCGAGCGTGATGGTGAGACTACACGCCTGTAGTTTCAGCTACTCCAGAGGCTGAGGCAGAGAACTGCTTGAACCCGGGAGGCAGAGGTTGCAGGGAGCTGAGATCGCGCCACTGCACTCCAGCCTGGGCGACAGAGCGAGACTCCATCTCAAAAAAAAAAAAAAAAAAAAAAAAAAGCCTTCAAGAAATGCCAAATACACATTTCAAGGAAAAAGACTTGAAGCTACGATTATTATTAACCAAACAGTTTATGGTATCCACCATAGAAATACTAGAAATAATTTAAAATACACAGGGTGATCGAAGAAGAGCCCTGTGCTTCCATAAAAACTGGCCCACAGGAAAGAGATTTCAGTTTCCCTCTTGAAGCAGTATATTTTATTGAAATTAGCTTCTCCACTTTCTGAACTTTAATGTTTGAGTAACTCAAAGCATATAACATGAATAAAGTTCCTCAGAGTGCTCTTAGAGTACTAAAGCCAAAGGACTGAGAAAGTACTTTTATATGAGAAAAATAGCAAGTATTTAGTAGATACTATAATTTAAATCTCAACAACTGTAAACCATTCTCCTTTGATATGAGATGCATTCAGTTTTATAAAATAAATAAAAGATTTTTTCCTCCAAAAAGAGCTTTGCTTGCACTAATGCATACAATTTTCAGTACTTTTACTGAAGTAGAAATGATGTTCAGAGATTTCAAAATCTCAAGAGTTTGAATCTCAAGAGTCTGAAGAGTTTTGATCCAAATAAATTCGACAACTGATATATACCTGAATTAGCATTATTGTTTAGGAGATTATATAATGATATTATATTATATATACATATACAAAATTGTTTATATTATATATGTATACATATTTATACAAAATTGTTTATCCCTGTGGCCACTAAAGTGACCTTGAGGCAATGGAACCTCAGATGGGACCAACCCAATGTGCAAATGTAGAGTCCAGATTTTAGTTCCTCAAAATCAATTTTCCATGAAAAGGAGCCAGGGTATTTTGGAAGGATCACTGATTCCAAGTCTGGGGAAGGAAAGTGTAAGAGAGTGTGCACGTTTTCATATAGGCCAAAGTTTCATTCAAGGGTTAATGGAATCAGATCAAAAGGACACAGAAACTAGATTATAGGGGTTTGTGATCATATCAGCATCAAAAATAGAAAAATACTTATGGTTAACTCGAATACATTAAATCTATGCAGTGGCTCACCCCTGTAATCACAGCACTTTGGGAGGCCAAGGCAGGCAGATCATGAGGTCAGGAGTTCAAGACCAGCCTGGCCAATATGGTGAAACCCTGTCTCTACTAAAAATACAAAAATTAGCCAGGTTGGTGGCGTATGTCTGTAGTCCCAGCTACTTGGGAGACTGAGGCAGAAGAATCGCTTGATCCCTGGAGGCAGAAGTTGCAGTGAGCCAAGATCGTGCCATTGTACTCTAGCATGGCAGCAGAGTGAGACTCCATCTCGGAAAAAAAAAAAAAGGAAAAGTCTTAAATCCATAATGACCTACCCAAATAAATATTAATTTAAATGTGCCAAAGAAGATCAAGATATCAGAATATTTCTGCTGGAACCTTATTACTCAGTCCTTTCGGTAATGTTGATACCTTTGTTATATTGATAAAGGATGCAGAATACAGTTCAGTATTAAATACATCATGTAGAAGACATTTTCTGACTCAAGGGATTGACTTCTTAAGTGTGGTATTCAGTCAGATGAAGATATATGAGAATCCACAACCAATCTACTATTATTTTTTAAATCAGTAGGATTTGCTTACTTTAAGAATATGAATGAGAGTGAGATTACATTAATGTTTAACATTTTTAAAATTCAGGGAAAAGATGATAACAGATTATAAGTGTTCTGATCGATTGCTTATCTTGAGTAAGCTGCAGACATTTATGAGCAGACGGAAGTATTACATGAGTGGGTCACTCTGTTGAAATTATGAAAAAATGGCATAATAACTACAAATAAGTTTCAAAATATTTCTTCAGAGTCCTGGAAAAGTATCTAAGTGATCCTCTTGGACTAAGTCTATAAAAACTGAACAACCTAATTAAATGTAATATGAATTGACTTTCATAATTGGATTAGTACCTTTGAACCCTAGGGAGACTTAGAAGTAAATATAGATTTTTTTAAGAAAAAGAAAACAGCACTAAAGTTTTGTATTTTATATTTTAATGGATAAGAGAATCTCACCTGTTGTAATGATGATCTGAAATCTAATCTGAAGTATGTAATAATGGAATTCATTTAGATGAAACCTCACATTTTATATTTAGTATTAAAACAACTAAGAGAAACTTAAGTTTACCGTATTTATAAATATAAATTCTACTCACATGAACGGTGCGTAAGGATTCCCATTGTTCTACAACCACACAAAATGAAAGTCAATGGTATGTCAATGAGGTCTTATTTTGAATTTATTACATTTTAATGAAGTAGAGCAGCTTTGAATATTATTTGATGTTTACATTTTCTCTTCTATAAAATGTCTGTCTCTATGTTTTGCCCACTGTTATGTGCTTTGTATTTTTCTTATGTTTAATTAACTTTTTATAGTAGTTATTTAGTTGCACATAACAATTCCAATTCTGTTGCTTGTCTTTTCACTTTACTTTCTTCATGGTGTCTTTCAATTAATATATCAATCTTTTCCCTCTGACTTGCAATATTTGTATGCAGAAAATCCTCTTCTACCTCTAAGTGTCAAAGATGTTCCATATATTCTTATCAAGACTAACGTTTTGCTTGCTCATTTGTCTTTTTTCTTGCTGGAACTGCTTTTTGTCAATGGTGTAGGGTTTGGACCCAAATTAATTGTTTTGTCTTTATGGAGATTAAAATTGTCTGAGCATGTTATACGCTTTTCTCCAGTTTTTTCCAATGTGATATATCAAGTCATGTGTCAAGTTTCCATTAATGCCTGAATTCCTTTCTGAGCTATTGTATTCCACTGGTCAGTTGGTCTATCCCTGCGTGAATGCTACATTGTCCTCAGTAAAATCTTGGTATCTAGCCGAATAAGCTCCTCCATCTTAATTTTTCGGATATACTTGGACTTTTGCTCTTCTCTATAAATTTTTATCAATAATATATTAAGATCCCTGAAAAAAACTTCTTAAAATTGTTGTTGAAATTTCATTGAATCGATAGATAATCTCGGGGATAACAGATACCTTGTGTTGTTTTCTATCCACTGCAGTGCTTTCTCTCTCCATTTATTGGTATCTTGTTTAATTTCTTGAAATAGTGTCATAATTTTCTTCCTATAGCTGCCACATCTTTATATAATGTAGCATTTTGTTACTAATATTAATGATATTTTTAAATGCATGTTTTCTCTTGATTGCTATTTTATTTATTTATTTATTTATGTATTTATGTATTTATTTATTTATTTGAGACAGAGTCTTGCTCTGCCACCCAGGCTGGAGTGCAGTGGCGCGATCTCAGCTCACTGCAACCTCCATCTCCCAGGTTCATGCCATTCTCCGGCCTCAGCCTCCCAAGTAGCTAGGACTACAGGCGCCCACCACCACGCCCAGCTAATTTTTGTATTTTTAGTAGACATGGGGTTTCACCGTGTTAGCCAGGATGGTCTCGATCTCCTGACCTCGTGATCCGCCCGCCTCAGCCTCCCAAAGTGCTGGGATTACAGGTGTGAGCCACCACACTCAGCCTTGATTGCTATTTTAAAGTAACACAATTTATTATTGCATAATGACCATAAACCTAGCTACTTTGGTAAACGTTTACTAATGCTTATAATTTGCATGAACTTTTTTTAAAAATTTACTCCTGCCGAATACATGCACTTTAAATAAAATTTCAATATAGATTGCCTTATTCATGATTAGTAACAATTTTGCTTCCCTTTCCCATCCTTATACTACCCCTTTCTCTTTTTTCTTCTACTACTCAAGCTAGGACTTTCAGTACAATATTTAATAGGTATAGTAATATTGAACGTCTCATCCAATTCCAGATACTAAAGGAAATCCTTCTTTTTTTTTCTTTGTTTTGTTTTACTCGTAACAATGTTTGATGAATATTATTGATCCTTATTGTGTATCCTGGTGTTTCTCAACATTTTGTGCAGGATAACACCCAGAGAAAATTATAACTTTTTAGGGCAATTGATGTAAATCATGAGGCTGCTTAAGGGAAGCAGCAATAGACTACAGCATTCTGCCTGCTTCAGGTCACAGCCAGCTGTGCCTAAAGCTGAGGAGATAATGCAAGAGCACAGCTGCAACATAAACTTGATGCACAGTCTGAAAGCTTCACCTTGACATAAGGAATTTAACTAGGAGGACAAAACTTGTGCCATAATTTGGTTTATGTTGTTCAATCTTTGGGTAGTATTAGCAGCCATGGATTCAGATACTGAAATGCAAAGCCAAATCAAGAATATCTATTATGCTTGTCTATTCCACTCAAATACCCTTGAAGGAGCAGGAAAAGACGCAATATAATCTACTTCCCTGTTATATATTAGACTTTCTTCCCCGGGATTACTTCTCAGAAATGACTTCAAATGTTGCTTCTCCTGCTGGCAAGCAGAATAATCTATTTTTATAAGAAATTTGAGCTTCAGCAGAGTCCAGTAGTATACATTGCCAGTCAGCCCATCACTGCATGGTTTGACCTCCAGAATGTCCACTCATTTCATAGACCCGTATTGCCATTTCAAGAGATTGAACTAAAGCATCAACTTGTTGATTCCAATCACCTTCAGAAACTAGAAAAGACGTTCTTTGGTGAACAACAGTATGATTTTCTTCGATTTGCACTCAGAATTATAGGAAGAGCAGTATCTGAGATAGGAGTCTCTTTATTGCCAATTATCTACAGTCCACTTGCCAGACCAAATTGAAAGTCCATTAGCAACAGTCCAAGAGTCAATATGCACCCAAATCATTGCGATTTTATTTGTGTCAATTCTATTACTGCCAGGAACACAGCCTGTAATTCTGCCCAGTAGGCTGCCAACCTGGCTATTCTTCCATGAAGAATTTACTAACTGCTGGTCACAAGACAGCTGCTTTCCATACTGAGCCATGGCACTCCATTCTGGAATTGCCACCTGTAAACCAGGCCAATTGCCATGTATCCTTGAGGCAATTGGTAGAAAGGTTAGGCCTGCCAGTAGGAGCAGCAGCCCAGCAGCCAAGTCTTCAGATGGCTTTTTAGAAAGTCGTAGTGGAAAAAGGCCACTTGTTCATGAATACATTGAGTCTCACTGCATATCATAGCAGAGTGCTTCTGTGCAGTTACATCCACATTATGGTGGAATTTCTATGAACATTTCCCTGCATGTTGGGATGCTTTCTTGACATTACTCATGACATGAGAAGTAGTTAAGGAGTTCATATAATTTTACGTCCTCCAATTACTGGGGCTGTATTACTAAATGCGCAGTCACTATCTAGTAACTGTCTTTAAAAGAAATATACCAGAGAACGGTACTAGGTAATTTTCTATTACAAAAACACAGAAGTCACTGCTGACCATGGTTATGGGCTTTAGCCAGAGACTGGAGTCAGTATGAATGCAGGTGACTGACACTGAATATTATCTCAGCATTAGCACAATATGGTCCAAACAGGACAGCTTCAACTACAGGCTCTGCAGTTCCAAGAAGGCTTGTTGTTTTGTTCAAGCTTCCCTTCAAATGGACTTTTTCCAGGTGTTAATGGGATGAACCCAGTTGTATTCCAAAGTAGATGACATGATTTTTCCAAAACCCAAATAGGCCTATTTGGCATTAGTTCTCTCAATTAGTCTGAGGGGAGAGGAGCAAGAACATTTTCTTCCTTGTAGTCTTTTGTGTATCATTTGACACTCCAATCCATGGACTCCTCCCAAATTTTACAGTCTTTACGAGGTCCTAGATTTGTTTAGGGTTCATGCACCATCTGCAATCAGATCCCCAATCAGATTCATGAACATGGCAAAGTTGCTTTTAGCTTGACTCTCAGTTTCAGAGATAATCATAGAATCATCAGGATAGAGCATTAGGACAACGTATTGCATCTAGATCTGCCTCACCAGATTGTGACAATATGCAGGGAGGAATTCCAGTATCCTTGAGGCAAATGTATGTTGGAAACCATTCTACGTGAATGCACATTGTTATTGACTCTTCCTGGCATCTAAAATTGCAAAATATATGAGCCAGGTCAATTACAGAAAACCAGTCACCTTTAGCTTGTTAAATAGTGTATTTAGCAGTTGAGTAGTGTGGATTATATCAGGGACCTCTGAAGCTATTAAAGTTACTGTTTAATGGAGTTTCCGGTAACCACTGACAGTCTCCATTGTCCATCAGCCTCTCTCAGTGGCATCATCAGGGCACTGTATAAAGAGTGTGTGGATACAAACATGCCTGCAGCTAACATTTCCTTAATCAAGGCAGTAATTTTTTGTTGCTATAGGCATATGTTACTTAGCATTTCAAATTTACTGTTTGAATAGGCTTAGGTAACTCTAACAGTTCCCATTTTTCATATCCAATTAGTACTGAATGAAGAGCAGGTCTATAAGTTATTTTATTTGTAAAAATTTTCACTCAGTAGGAGGAAGAATTTGCAGCTAATTATTCTATCCATACCAATTATACATTCAGGTAAGGGAGACATCCCCACAGTATACTTTTGAAAATCACATATTTCAACTTTTAATGAGATTTTAATGTTTATCCTTCTTCCAGAAGCATCTCCCTGTTCCCCTAAATTAATTCTATCACCCTGAATGGACTCATTAAGCAGGCTGAGGCAATGTTCCTGTACCTAATTGACCTAAAAGAGCTCCTTCTCCATCTCCAGGCCATTTCACCCATCTGTAGAAGGCTTTGGTTCTCCCACAGGAATTTGGTCAGGAGACCCAGTCCTTCACATCACCCTTCTTCATCCATTATTGCCTGTGGTAGACAGAATTCTAAAGGTGTCCACTCCAAGTTCCCATACTCTGCTCAGTCAATGAAAGACTAATCCAGTTACTGCTCTGAAGGATTTTTGGGATAAAATTAACCAGCTGACTTTAAGATATGGAGAGCGTCTTGGATTATTCAGGGAGACCCAAAATAACCACACAAGCCCTCAAAAGCAGAAGAGGTAGAGAGTTGCAGCAGAAAGTTGAAAAGATTTGAAGCAGGAGAAAGACTTGCCCCACTGTCACTGGCTTTGAAGTGGGCCATGAGTCAGGAAATGTAGGTGGAGAATAATTCTCAGACAGCAGTTGTCAAGGAAACAGGGCCCTCAGTCCTACCACCACATACAAGTCAATTCCAACAGCAACCTTAGAAGCCTGGAAGTGGGTCCTTTCCTAGAGCCTCCAAAAAGGAGCAGAGCCTTCAGACACCTTGATTGTAGATTTTTGTGACCTGGAGCAGAAAGACTAGCTTAGTGTACTGGATTTCTAATCTACTGAACTGGGACATAATAAATTTGTGTTGCTTTAAACTGCAGCAATAGAAAATTAATATAGCACCTTACTATTAAAAGCAGGTATTTTGCAGTGACACAGAATCCACCTGATACAGTTATCTGCGTCCCCACCCAAATTTCACACTGAATTGTAATCCCCATGTGTCAAGGGTGGGACCAGATGGAGATAACTGAATCATGAAAGCAGTTTCTCTGATGCTGTTCTCATGACAGTGAGTTCTCATGAGATCTGACGGTTGTATAAGGAGCTTCCCTCTTCACTCGGCACCCATTCTCTCTCCTGCCACCCTGTGAAGAGGTGCCTTCCAACATGATTGTAAGTTTCCTGAGGTTTTCCCAGTCATGCAAAATTGTGAGTCAATTAAACCCCTTTCCTTTATAAACTGCCCAGTCTCAGGTATTTCTTCATACCAGCATGAGAACAGTAAATTGGTACTAATAGAGTGGAGTGCTGCTATAAGGATACCTGAAAATGTGGAAGCGACATTGGGACTGGATAACAGGCAGAGGTTGGAACAGTTTGGAGGGCTCAAAAGAAGACAGGAAAATGTGGGAAAGTTTGGAACTTCCTAGAGACTTGAAGGATTTAGAAGACAGGAAGATGTGGGAAAGTTTGGAACTTACTAGAGATTTGTTGGATGGCTTTGACCAAAATGCTGATTGTGATATGGACAGTGAAATCCAGGCCGAGGTGGTCTCAGATGGAGAAGAGAAACTTCTTGGAAACTGGAATAAAAGTCATTCTTGCTATGTTTTAGCAAAGAGACTGGCAGCATTTTGCACCTGCCCCAGAGATCTGTGGAACTTTGAACTTGACAGAGACAATTCAGGGTATCTGGCAGAAGAAATTTCTAAGCAGCAAAGCATTCAAGAGGAAGCAGAGCATAAAAATTTGGAAAAGTTGCAGCCTGATGATAGGGTAGAAAAGAAAACTCCATTTTCTGGGGAGAAGTTCAAGTTGCAGAAATTTGCATAAGTAGTGAGAAGCCAAATGTTAATCACCAAAACAAAGGGGGAAAGGTCTTCAGGCCATGTCAGAGACCTTCACACAGCCCCTTCCATCACAGGTCCAGAGGCCAAGGAGGAAAAACTGGTTTTATGGGCCAAGCGTAGGGGCCCCCAGTTCTGTGTAATCTCAGGACCTGGTGCCTATATTTCAGCTGCTTCAGCTCTAGCCATGGCTAAAAGGGGACAAGGTATAGCTTGGGAAATTGCTTCTGGTGATGCAAGTCCCAATCCTGGACAGCTTCCACATGGTGTTGAGCCTGCGGGTGCACAGAAGTGAATAACTGAGGTTTGGGAACCTGTGCCCAGATTTTAGAGAATATATGGAAATGCCTGGATGTCCAGGCAGAAGTTTGTTGCAGGGGCATAGTCCTCATGGAGACCCTCTACTAGGGCAGTGCAGCAGGGAAATGTGTCATCATAGCCCCACCACAGCATCCCCACTGGGGCACTCACTAGTGGAGCTGTGAGAAGAAGGCCTCCATCCTCCACACCCCAGAATGGTAGATCCACTGACAGCACGTACCATGCAACTGGAAAAGCCACAGACATTCAATGCTAGCTTGTGAAAGTAGCCAGAAGTGGGGCTGTACCCTGCAAAGCCACAGGAGTGGAGCTGCCCAAGCTGCTCTACATCTTGCATCAGTGTGCCCTGGATGTCAGACATGGAGTCAAAGGAGATCATTTTGGAACTTTAAGGTTTAATGACTGCCCTATTGGATTTCAGACTTGCATGGGGCCTGTATCCCCTTTCAGCCAATTTCTCCCATTTGGAATGGTTGTATTTACCCAATCTTTGCACCTGCATTGTATCTAGGAAGAAACTACCTTGTTTTTGATTTTGCAGGCTGATAGGTGGAAGGGACTCACCTTGTCTCAGATGAGACTTTGGACTTGGACTTTGGGTTAATGCTGGAATGAGCTGACTCTGGGGACTGTTGGAAAGGCATGATTGTGTTTTGAAATGTGAGAACATGAGATTTGGGAGGGGCAAAGGGTAGAATGATATGATTTGGTTCTGTGTCCCCACCCAAATCTCATCTTGAATTGTAATAATCCCCCTGGTGGGACCAGGTGGAGATAGTTTAATCATGGGGGCATTCTTCCCCACGCTCTTCTCATGATATTGAGTTCTTACAAGATCTGATGGTTTTAAAACCCATCCTTGCTGGGCACCCATTCTCTGTCCTGCTTCCCTGTGAAGAGGTGCCTTCCACCGTGATGGTAAGTTTCCTGAGGCCTCCCCAGCCATGAGGAACTGTGAGTCAAACTTCTTTTCTTTATAAATTGCCCAGTCTCTCATATTTCTTCACAGCTGTGTAAGAAAGGACTAATACACAACTCACATAACAAACCTGCACTTGTACTCCCTGAATCTAAAAAAAAAAAGAAAAAAAAAAAGTTGAAGAAAGAAAAAAATAATAAAGGCAGATATTTTGGAATTCAATCTAGAGACTAATGACAACCTTTCTCTATCTGAAATTCCCCTAATCTTAGACAAGCCAAGTATATCTGCTTTGGTATTTTAATATCTTGGGAAGTTTGAGAAGAAGCAATTTGTATTTCTCTCACTTCCTGAAAAATTTCATCAAAGATCTGGTGGGTACTCTGCCCATTTGTTCCTTTTTCATGTCAATTTAGATGAAACATCTAAAGACTTCTAATTCTTAAACATCTAAAGAATTCTTGACCTTTCCTTTTTTTAAATTTACTTTCTTTTGTAAAATCCTACCCTTTGTATAATATTATCTTGAAGTCTGATAGGAAGAAGTTGGGAATAAAAATCCAAAGTTGTCTCTTTTATATCCTTTTTAGGTCCCCAAAGCATAATCACGTATGGTATTCATGGTGGTGGGCTGTCTTTTATAATAGCAGCACTTATAAGCTGGAAGAGGCGCATCCCAGATGGAGCTTGTTTCATTGTCATATGGTCAGGCGAGTAATGTCTGTATCATCAGCATTTCTGCAGCTTCAGTCGACCATTTAATGACAAGGGAAGAGTGGGGAAATTGCTCTTCTCTGGGAATGACTGTCCTCTCTTTACTACATTCCAGTCAGGATGGATTTATCCTTGAACAATCCCCACAAAGATAGCAGCCAAAAAAGGATGCAGGATGAGTGCAAACATCCCCCTCCCTCAACAGTGTTCAAAGCCAGAGACAATGCTATGGATCTAAAATTCTCAGAAGCCATTGGAACAAAGTTTCATCAGGGTAAGGCTTATAACCCTGTACAAAATACCTCTCTTACTTCACAGAACGATCCCTTACTTCAGTTGTTTCCTCCCTTGTGTCATCTACTTGCCCCCACTTGAATTATCTTATTCGTTGTAGTAGGTTATAACCTCAGGCTTAGTTGGCTCACCAGAAGTTATACTGTCCAAGTTCCTATGGTTGAGGTTTCTTTGACAGCCAGAGAGGATGAAACCCAACTTCAGAACTTCCTTTCACTTTTGCTAATGCTGAAAGCAACAAGTAGGCACTGGAATTTTAGTCAGCTTGCCTTCAGTTTGCTTTTCTCTTCCAATTTTGCTAGCTTCTGGAATTCAGTTTCTGTAATTTCCAGATTGCAACAGAAAGTCTTATTATCAGTAACTAATATCAAACACTATGCTACTTCCAACCAAGCATAGCTTGGCAACCACCTCTATATCAATAGGATATTTTCATCCTGTTTATTAGATTCTTCCCTTTCTATTTCTAAATAATGCTTAAGTCACATTTTTGGAAAAGAATGAGGAAGGAATCTTATTTTTTTTCTCACGACTCCTCTGGTTTGGGTACCAAGTTTATACTAGTTTTTTCTGGATGAAGCTCACAAGCTTCATGTTGAATGAAAGAAGAGTACGTCCTGTATGATTCCATTGATATCAAGTTCAAAACTAATCTGACCTGTCAGAAGTCAGCAGAGTGGTTCTCGTGGTAGAGGTAGTAAAGGGGAAGGGTGGAAAGCAGCACTGGAAAGGGACAAGGGTTGTAGGGACAAGGGTGGTTTTGTAGATGCTTCAATGATCTGTTTCTGAATCATCACAAGAAATAGTTACATGGGCATGCTCATTTTGTAAAAATTCATTAACTTGTACCCTAATGATATGTGTTCTTGTTTGTGCATATATTATACTCCAATAAATGCTGTTTAAGTAGATGCCCAATAATTATTGTTGCTATTAATGAATGACTAATCATGAGTTCTGAGAGAGTAGGAACTTTCTGCAGAAAGACAGCAATCTCTCGGTCTCTGGGAGTCTTCTATTTAAAAGTCTGTGTCTGTCTGTCCCACAGGCTGGAGGGCAGAGGTGTGACCATAGTTCACTGTAGCCTCAAATTCTTGGCCTCTTATCAATCCTCATCCTCCAAAGCAACTGGGATTACAGGTAGACAGACAAACATGCCTGGCTACTTTTTAAATTATTGTAGAGACAGGGGCTCGCTAGTTTGCCCAGGCTGATCTTGAACTCCTGACCTCAAGCCACCCTCCTGCCTAGCCTTTCCAATGTGCTGAGACTACAGGTGTGAGCTACTATGCCCAGCTGAGTCAGGAGTCTTCTAAGCAATCCCACTTCTAACATCAACTGTACAAAAACAGAATTCACTTGCTAAAAAAGACTCACAGGGCTTCATGTAACAATGCTTACAAATCTATGCAGGAAAGGGATACAATGTAACAACAGTGTTGAAATAAGGATATGGATCAAAGTCCTCCTCCCAGCAAGGAGTCTGGAAAAAGATTCCACGTGAAAGCTTCTAGCTTCTTCTTTCTCTAAGGGTCATAAGTGCACATTCTCTCTTGGATCAGGAACCACGTGCATGTGCATAGAACCCTTTAAAATGAAGGAACACAAGGTGGAGTCTCACCTGAGTTTTTAAATGTTTTCCTGGCCATGTATGTATATTACTGCTACAAAATCAGCCTCAATCTTAGAACCCTCTGGAGATTTCACTAAGACCAAATGCAAATCAATCTCACATTAATAAACAATGTAACAAATAGGTAAAAACCACCTGAAAATTCCATGGTTACGAAAGCATCATTATTAATCAGCACATTTTGGTGATTGACCCGTGGTTAGTGTTATGCAAGAAATTTAGCAAAACATCTCAGGATAATTCTGGAACTGGTGGATATCAACCTTTACAGCACAACATGTCATAGAATTGTCTTCCTATTCCTAATTTACTACTGATGAGAGGTTGAAATATATAAATTCACTTTACTGTGCTTATTTAAATAATCATATGCTATTTATCTCTTATGTGTAACAAATTTCATTAAAACTTTTTTCCCAAGTTAAACCAAGGCTTGCATTTCTGGATCAAAAAAATTAATAATAATTTGGTCATGATTATTATCTTTTTCAGTGAACTGCTAGATTTGGTTTGATATTTTATTGGGAACTTTTCAATTTTTGTTCACAAGTGAAATGGGCCTGTTTGTTTTCCATTCTCACATGACTCCTCTGGTTTGGGTACCAAGTTTATACTAGACTCTGAAAAAATTGGTGAATGTTCCCTATTTTTTGATTGTCTGGACGTGTTTGTAACAACCGTGTGATTAATGCTATGTTTCAACTTGACTGGGCTAAGAGATGCCCACATAGCTAGTAAAACATTATTTCTAGGCATGTCTATGAGGATGTTTTCAGGAAAAGTTAGCATTTGAATGAGTAACTGAGTAATGCAGATGGCCTCCCCAGTTTGGGTGGGCATCATTCAGTTCATTGAAAGCCTGAACAGAACAAAAAGATGGAGGGAGGGTGAATTCACTCTCTGGGTTTGAGCTGAGACATCACCTTTTCTTGCCCTTGGACATCACTATTCCTGGTTCTTGGGCTTTGGGACTCAGATCAGGACTTACATCACTAACTTGTGGTTCTCAGGCCTTTGGACCCCTCATTATCAGGTTTTCACACTTGGACTGAATTAAACACTTGGAGTGGCTTTCTGGTTCTCCAGCTTGCCAACGGAAGATTATAGGACTTCTTGATCTTCATAGTTGCATAAGCCAATTCACATAATAAAGCTTCCTTTGGTTTTCTTTCTCTGGAGAATCCTAATACAGATTAATTTTTGTTTTCACAAAGATTGGTAGTACATATTTTAAAATCAATCGGGTCTCATTTTTTAACGATATAATTTTAAGCTTCTGATTCAATTCCTTTAATTGCTAATTATTAAGTCTTTTTAGTTTTTGAACCACTTTTGTTTTTTAAATAATATTGACTTTAAGTTTTCAGATATATTTTCATAAAGTTGTTCTATATCTCTTTAAGTTTTGCTGCCTATATTTATGCTCTTCTTATGGTCCCAGTATTTTTAATGTAATTAGTATACTGAATAAATAAAGATTATAATCAATGTACAACAGATTTTTCTCCCATCATTCCTTAAAGCATATTTTACACAAAGTGATTTAAAAAGAAATGGTATTTTCTGAAATTATTTTCCCTCAACACCACTAAATGAGATATGCAGGACAGAAACAACAGCATCACCTGGGAACTCTTGAGAAATGTAAATTGATGGGCCCCACTGGGTCAGATTCTCTAGGGACTGATTAGAGTCTACATTAAATCAAGCTCTCCAGGCAACTGATGCTTAAAATTTGAGAAGCACTGTTAACACTATATAATATCTCTCCATTAAAAAACATAAATGTAAGTAGCTTTATGTATGTATTCTTATTTTTAAGCTTTTATTAGCACCCAAACACAGAAAAGTACAAAAACGCTAAAGGTACAGCTCAATGCATGTTTGCAATGTGAACGTATCATTGTAAGCAGCACCCAGATCAAGAAACATGATATTTACCTGTACCTCAACTTTTAACACAATTAATTTGCCTGCTTTTGAGCTTATGTAAATAAAATCATATAGTACCTTTCTATAGTTTCTGGTTTCTTCTGTTCAACATTTAGTTTATGATTTGCGACCACGTAGTTCTCCATACGAAAGTTCATTCATTCTCGTTGCTATATAGTACATTACTGTAGGATTACAGCACAATTTATCGATTCTACTATTAGACACTCGAGTTGTTTAGCTTTTCACAATACAAACTGTCCTGCTATAGACAAGACATTCTTGTATATGACTTTTGGTGAGGACATGTGTCTTAGCGTGTTGGTGCTCTATAACAAAAAAAAAAAAAAAAAAATACAGACTCGGTAATTTATAAATAATAACAATTTATTTCTTAAAGTTCTGGAGGCTGCACATAAAGGAGTCAGCAGGGTTTGGTGTCTGATAAGGGTTTGCTCTCTGCTTCCAGGACGGTACCTTCTTGTTGTGTTTTCACATGGCTTAAGGTTGAAGAGAAAAGGGGTCTAAGATAATCCCTTCAATCTCTTTTATAAGGTCTCTAATCACATTCATGAGGGTCCCACCTCATGATTAAATCATGCCCAAATGGCCCCACTTCTTAATGTTATCATATTGGCAATTAAGTTTCAATATATGAAATTTGGGTTACACATTTAGACTACAGCAATATGTATGCAAAATACACAAGGTATATATATATATATATATACACACACACACACACACACACATATATATATACCTGTACAAGTGTAGCTTATCTGAAAGTCTTTTTAAAAATATTGTCAAAATAGTAGAATCTTTTAAATCTCAAAAAAAATTATCACCACTTGAGGTAGATAAGCAGAAAAAAACACATAAAATTTTTACCACGGAATATGTTTTAGCATGTGGAAATTTAGCATGTTCTCTGAACAAAAAGCCTAAAAAGTTTATTGGTTTATTAAATCATTTTCAGATTAATGCATTATTTTGATCATTTTCACGTTGCCTAGATCAGTAATGTGCAACGGAAATATAATGCAAAACCACATATGTAATTATAAATCTTCTAGTAGCTAAACTAAAAAATAAAAACAGGTGAGATTAATTTTAATAATTTAATTAACTCACTATATCTAAGCTATAATCATTATAACATTATCGGTACAAAAATATTGAGACATTTTACAGTTTTATATTGTCTTCCCAATCCAGTGATCCAGTGTATATTTTACATTTATAGTATATCTCGTTACAACCTCTAATTTCATCAGAAATACTTAATTGATATTTATTTTATAGAGACATGGTCTTGCCCTGTTGCCAGGCTGGAACGCAGTGGCAGGATCCCAGCTCACTGCAACCTCAACTTCCCTGGCCCAACTTATCCTCCCACCTCAGTCTCTGGAGTAGCTGGGGCCACAGGTGCATGCCACCACATCCAGCTAATATTTTTTTTTGGAAACAGTCTCCCTCTGCCGCCCAGGCTGGAGTGCAGTGGTGCAATCTCGGCTCACTGCAAGTTCGGTCTCCTGGGTTCATGCATTCTTCTGTCTCAGCCTCCCAAGTAGTTGGGACAACAGGCGCCTGCCACCACGCCTGGCTAATTCTCTGTATTCTTAGTAGAGACGGGGTTTCACTGTGTTAGCCAGGATGGTCATAATCTCTTGACCTAGTGATCCACTCGCCTCAGACTCCCAAAGTGCTGGGATTACAGCCGTGAGTCACCGCGCCAGGCCACATCTGGCTAATTTTTTATACAGATGGGGTCTCACTGTGTTGACCAGGCTGGTCTCAGTCTCCTCACCTCAAGCAATCCTCCTGCCTCAGCCTCCCAAAGTACTGGGATAACAGGCATGAGCCACCGACGCCTGGGACTTGATCAGTATTTAGATTTCATAAAGTTTACAGTTGAAAAAGTAGATTCACATACCTCAGTTGTTCCAACCATATTAAAAAACACTTTCCAATAGCTGAATCAAGTGCCAGTTTTTGAGTTTACTGAGATTAAAATGAAATATTCAGTTACTTCATCACACTAGGCACATTTCAAAAGCTCAGTAGTGACATGTGGTTAATGGCTACACTACTGAAGAGCATAGATCTAGGTCAACCTGTTTTCGTTGTTCTCCACATGTGAACTTAAACTGTAACACAAATATAAAAAGAAATTATTTTATTTTGCATGATGTGGAAGACAGAAAACTTTGAAATACATGAGAATGAAAAAAAAATTGAACATGGGTCATTCAGAGACCTTGCCAAGAAAGTAGAAAAGCTTCTGTATAAGAGTATCGAGGCGATGATACTATTATAAAGCTGTTCCACCACCGCGAGAACATTACCATCACTTCCACAGTCCCCTTACGTTTTAGTCTACTTTTTTTCAAAAAAAGAAAAAAAGAAAAAAGAAAGAAAATAAAAGAGAAAGAAAAGAAAATTGAATCTTCAGAGAGCTTGCGTTTGTGCATGCTGTATGCACAAAGGGGGTGATATTTAGGGCTTGTTCTCAATTACAGTGTAATTTAATCTTCTAGTCACTAGGAATAACAACGTTTTATAACATTTCTGCCTGTTGGAATTTTGAACCTAAGGTGAACCGGCTGA
Organism: Rhinopithecus bieti; assembly: GCF_001698545.2. NCBI lineage: Eukaryota > Metazoa > Chordata > Mammalia > Primates > Cercopithecidae > Rhinopithecus > Rhinopithecus bieti. The sequence continues at coordinate 1,848,717 of NW_016804163.1, forward strand.
CATCATATCCCCCTTCTGCTGTCATAGGTTTTCAAAATTTGGTTTGATCTAAATTCTCTGGTACCTTATGTCCCATAAAAATATCATCTAATTCGGAAGTAGTGACTGCTGCAGTAACCGTCTCATGAAAGTATATGGTTTTTACAAATCATTGTCGTGTAGAAGAAAAAACAGGTAGCAATATAAACATTTCATACTATTTATTTGGTCCCAAAATAATAAGAAAAGAGTCATCAAAAAATATCCTACGCTTAACTTCATGTTCTCAAGTTTCAAGAGAAAGTTTTTAAAGAGGCAATCCTTACTTTGGCAAAAATGCATTAAAGCTTGCTGCATTGAAGAGATGTCCCATTATGCAAACAGGTTGAAAGAATATTACCAATACGCTTTGGAAAAATACGGAGTGTCGCGCAGCTCAGCAATCCACAGTCTTAATGCGCGCCTCTTTCCTGGAATTTGATCCAGCATCAAAACCCACAGGCGCACTCACTGCACGGGAGTAGCAAGTAAATGATGTGCCAATATTCAACCTGCAAGTGCGTCGTCGGAGCCTACCTCACCTTCAGCGTAACTTTCACCGGTACTCACCTTCCCAGAAACGCGCCCCAGTGAACAAGCACAGCTGTCCCTAGTAAAGCCCTTAAGCAGGGTTCCCACGCTCCTGGGCTGGGCGTGGCGCCGAGGGCGCAAAGCATTCTTAGGAACACGACTGCGCAGGCGCTACCCTCCCCGCGCATGGGCCGTACTCCCGCGCATAGCCAGAGACCGGCCGGGTGCTGGGAGGTTAACGGAGGCCGGCTAGTCCCGCCCCCGTATTGAGCGCGTGCTTTTCTTCCGCTCCGGGTCGGGTCTGCTTCCCTTTCCGGGCGGGCAGGCAGCGAACCCCAGTGTCTTTATCCCTCTTTTGCACAGAGTCAGCTTCTGCAACTCTCCCTGGCTAGCATGGCAGCGTGGAGGAGTTGGGCCGCCCTGCGACTCTGCGCCACAGGTAATGGGCGCGCAGCGGTCGGAACCTGGCCCCGTCCTGGGGCCGGGATTGGGCTCGGGTCTGGAGCGAGACCTGCGGGGCCCGCGGAAATGCCCACCCGGTCCCCGGCAGCGTCCTGCCGTCCCCGCCCCGCCGCCCTGCCTGGCCGTGACGGAGCGGACACCTGAGGGTCTTTCCGCCGCCGCTGTGCGGGAACAATGCTGGACGTGGGAAGGGCGCGCTGCCTTGTGTTTTGTGTTTTTCTCATTGTGGTAGGAAGTTTCAGTAAAGCTTACTCCTTTGATGGGCAAGAAGGATGCCGCCGTCCCACCTTAACGACCAGATCTTGTCTTGACTTTAGGTTCTAAGTCTTGTTACGTTTAAGGGTTTTTACCACCAGTGCTCAGAGAGGGTGGTCGAGGACAGATCAGGGTCAGGCCGCCGGGATTGTGCGGTGTGAAAAGGACCTGAGTGTGTGTCAGCGGTTCTCCGCTGCCTCCCGTCAGCACGGAGTGCCCTCATTCTCACTGGGGTCCACTCACTTAACCTTTTAGAGTCCACTCTGTGTCAGACACGGCCGTGTAATAAGTATTAGAGTTACAGCTCGACTTACTTTCTATTTGGGGGTAAATATTTTGAATGACATTTGGAGTTTTTACTGAAGAGATAATTGCTACTAAAGCAAAAGAAGTAATAGAAGAATGCTGTGTATCTATATTCCAAAAAGATAGAATGGTAAAAGGAGAAGTAAGATGAGAGAGAGTGAAAATGAGGAAAAAGAAACTGTGTATATTAGCTTTATTGGCTTACCTAGAACTTGGCCGGTCACGATGTGGTTGCGTACAGACTATTTATTAAATGGATGAACTACTTTTACTTTTGCATCATTTGCACCCTGGGATGCATCAGTGATGAATTTTCTGGTAGGTTGTAAAAGGTCAAAAACATTTCAAAGATGACTAAGCTTATACAGTATGAGCCAAATAATCAGCATTTATTGTGTACATTTTGTCTTTTTTTTTTTTTTCCAGTTGTTTTACTTGATATGGTCGTCGGTAAAGGATTTGTAGAAGATTTAGATGAATCGTGAGTATACATATATATATGTAAAGTATTATTTTAACTGTCCAACTCAGATATCTGAATATTTGCATGTGAATCTGGTATTTTAGATTAGAACCAATTTTTATATATTACTCACTTTTTTTCACTTGTTGTAAGCTTTATGTAGATACAAAATGAGGGTGTCCCCAAAAGAGTGTTATTAATAGTTACGAGATCAAAAAACAGTGGCAAACTTTTACATATTCTTTTTTTTCCCCATTATCTTACCTTGTATTTGTTGTGTCTTTTTGCTTTAATTATATTGAATGCGGGCTAGAATTTGGTAACTGTGCTGTATTTATCTTCATAGTATCACAGCATTAATCAACCTTGCTTATTAGTAAGTGAGGAGATTCCCTTCAGACCAAAATCCCATGTGTGATGTTTCAGGCTTGACCATAGACAATTGCAAGGCTTTTTCTGGCATAGGGGAAGGTGCCCTCCCTACACCAAACTTGGTGTATAACCAGTGCATTGCAGTCCCTGGAGGGAGTGGCAGTCAAGGATTCGGCCTCCCAGGCTAGCCACGCTCATTTGCATGTCTGCACTCCCTCTGTTTGGCAGCTGCCTTATTGGGGCCTCACCTGAGGCATTTTCCAAACACCTCTGCTAAAACATCTTTATTGAGGGTGTCAGCTGAGGCACTTTTCTACTACTAGTCCTTTTCTGTCTCACCCCCCTCCCCATAAAGAGACAGAAGATTTTGTTCAGTGCTCCTAGGAAATGAGATGAGTTCTCCCATCTGTGTCACATTCACCTGACTCACCTGGTGCGGTTTCATGGGGAGAGATGGAACACTGAGGAGCTGGTGCCACTTTTTTTTTTTTTTTAACCTCTTGACTTGCACTGTCACAGTAAGTGAATAAAGCGGTGATTGTTAGTTTCAGTTTAGCTTGTTGTTCTGGTTGACTACCTGGACACCTGACAGCATGACGAGACGGGTGCAGTGAGAGGGTGGTCATACAGCGCTGTTCTGTAAGAGCAAAAATCCTGACAGTCCTGTGGGGGCACTTCGCTGGTCATGCTGTTGGGCCGTGGGGATGCTAGCTGATTGTTTACCGAAAGTTTTTGGTTCTGAGAAAAACCATTGTTAACAAGGAGATAATCTTATTAAACTCAGTGCCTTGTGGGGTGTGTCACTACAGACTTCCTCCTTCAGGGTGTCCTGACAGGGGCAACTCTTCATGAGGAGGAGGAAGGGATTCTGCTCCTAATAACCATTTTGTTACCCATGTGGATGCTCACCAGAAAGGACCCTGTGCTGAGAAAGAGGACCTTTACCAAGAGCAAACTATGTTCATCAGCTAAATGTGGAAAATGAATTGTTCCTTGTTCCAGAGCAAGCAGATGTGCAACCAGTTGCCTCCTGGATCCACAAGAGATGGCTCACGAAAATTCAGACAGGATCCTAGATTGGGCAAGAATGTGTGGACTGTGAACGGTTGTGAGAAGATACCATAACAGCATGAGAAAGCTGTCTTGCTTGTCAGACCCCAGTCAAGGCTAACAATACTGTCCAGGGATAGGTTCATAAAGCCAGTGGGCCACGGTATTCTCAGCAGACAGAACATGATGGGCCTCTCATTCTGTCTGTGATGTTCCTGTGGCTGCTGATTGCAGTTGACCTTTCTCTGGGTTTTGCTTAGCCATCCCTGTGTGTTCCAATGACTTGGGCCACACTGTCTAGGCCCTACAAGACCACCTTTGTTTCCTGTTCAGTTACCTTAAGAACACTGCATCTGATAATGACCCTGGAATTTTGGCCCAAGCTACACATCAGTGAGCCCAATTATGGGTGATACAATGGGCTCTTCATGTGCTATAAACTGTAATCCACAGGGGTGGTTGAGCATTTTAAGGGACAGTTAAAGGTTAGTCTTAACCAGCTGATGGTGAGGTATAGTACCCCGGCCTGGACTACACATCTCAGGGGAGTGGTCTGGGATCTCAGCACAGGAATTCCTCAATCCAGTATTTTTCACAAGCATTTTATGAACACTGAGCCATCATTACCAGGAAATGGTGAGAACGCTTCTAAAATCCAGGTTCCCAGATGCCAACCAAGGACCAATCTTGCAAACGGTTATTCCTAAGCATAGCAGCCTCAGGCTTCCTTTGGTACCTTTTCTGCACAGGTGTAAACTGTTCTAGAAGGGCAAGGAGCTTAGGCATCTATTTGTGTTTCTAGCAAGTCCTACTTTAATTCTTTTTGTTGGAGCCTTTCTTCCTAATTACTTTATCGTTGATCAGTTCTCTGCTTTTATTTTTAAGATGTTTAATGGATAGGTCACTGAGTAAAATTTTATGTAAAAAATTACTGAAGGAATTTGGTTCTTTCCCTTATATTTATCAATGTATTATCTCTGCCTATACTATACAGTTGTAAAGTGGGCACAAACATACAATCAAAGATTTGTTTTCTTGTTTTTTAGGTTTAAAGAGAATCGAAATGATGACATTTGGCTTGTAGATGTAAGTCTGTAAATTTTATATGCTAGTTACTCACCCCTACCATTTTAAGTATTATTTTCTATTTTATTCTACCCAAAAATGGCAGTATACAGCTAGTGCTTATGTATATATTCAATTTGTTTTCTTAAGTATTATTATATTTGAGATTTTACATTACAAAGAACCTCAGAGTTTTAAGGTTCCTCCCAAGGGAACCTATTTTGATGAAATTTCGGGGTGAGGGTTTTAAGAGGAAAAGCTGGAACCCTGTCTTACAATGAGGTCAACTTTTGGGTTATATCTTAATGATATAGGGTATGATTTTATTACAGAATTCACTCTTGTTTTCTTGATAGTTTCCAAGAGATTGAGTATATTAGTATCACTTAGTCAAAGTCATATTTTTCATCTTAACAGTGAACAAAATTAAATTTTCACCTCCCTTTCTTTAAAGTTTGGAATATATTTAAACCTCATGATAGTTGAGATTTAACGTGCCTCAGCAAAAAGTAGAATAGCAGCAAAAGAGATGGAAAAAGAATGGCAGAGTTGACAGAGGGTCCACTGTTTAATTCTTTCTCCTTTTCTGTATGTTTGAACATTTTCATAGTATGAAGTCAAAAAATCTTATTTCATGAAAATATAACAAGTAGTTTGTAGCACTACCTAACTAGGGGGACCTGAGTATCACCTCCACCATCTGGTAATTCTAAAGAAAAGTAAAAGATTGTGACTTTAGTTTAATCAACCTGACTTGTCCCTATGCCAAACTGTCATCTTAATGACCTCCCCTGTCTTGCCAGTGGTTACGATAGAAGTCAGCAAAGTCACCTACTATGTTAAAAGTTTTGTTAGAGGAAATTTATCATTAACAATTAGGTGTGTATGTTGTATGGTATATATGTTTATTTTGTGGATTCATTTTATGTAAAACATTTCATACAGAACATTTACTTGGAAGTAAAGACATTCTTACCGTGAATTGTGTATCCGTTTTAAATAAGCATCAGTAGTCAGTTAAATGAACTTAAGATAGTACCGTTTTGAGGTATCTAGTTTTATGTTTCTATGTTTTGATCTTTCATTGTGTATCCACTTTAAACATTATATTTAAGCTTCATGTCTAAAACATTATTAGATGGTTTAGTCAAAGGGATTATTTAAATACTAAGATTCATATTCACTGTAGCACATTTTAATGGTTATCTTTTTTGTTTGTTTTTTGTTTTTTAAAACAAGTTTTATGCACCATGGTGTGGCCATTGTAAAAAGCTGGAACCGATTTGGAATGAAGTTGGCCTTGAGATGAAAAGCATTGGTTCCCCAGTTAAGGTTGGAAAGATGGATGCTACTTCCTATTCTAGTAAGCCTTCACTTAGTTTATTATTTTACTGTTCTCACAGCAAAAACAATTATATGCAGCAGTATTCAGGGTGGGAGGAAGAACTTTTTTTGCTCATGTAAAATTCAATTATCTTAATAATTTAAGACTGTATACTTTATGAGTTAAATGAATTAGCCATTGAACATATAGTGTGTGGTATATGTTAATCTTATGTTTAACAGGTGTTTAAGCTATCTTTTCTCCTTTGAACCCACTTTAGTTTTACATGAGGCAGCTATAAAAAGATGAATGTTAAATTAGTGATATTGCTACTTGAGTTCAGAATCAGTTTTTTTCTGAGTAGCCTGAGATGTACTGTAAAGAAAAAAATGGGAAGTCGAAGGATGAATTGAGTTAGGGTAAATACAAATGAGGATCAGGAAGGTTTTCACATTAGAAAGAATACTAGAGCGAATAATAGAGTGTAAAAGAGGTTAATGAGTGTGTACTAGAGAATAGAATGAAGTGGAGGTGAGCAAACCTTGATCTGTAGACCAGATTTCTCCTCCTACCGATTTTTATAAACAGAGTTATATTGGAACTTAGGCACAATCATTTGTTATCTGTTTATGGCTGTTTTTGTGCCCCCATGGCAGAATTCCATAGTTGTGACAGAGACTGTATGCTCCAGAAAGCCTGAAGTATTTATTTGACCTTTTACACCAATACCTGTTTTAAAGGATTTGGGAAAAGATGAAGAAAATTTAGAGAAGTGTGAGGTGTTGTAGAATTTGGAAAGAGCATAGCTTTCAGAAAGCAGATTTGGATCCAGATCCTTGCTCTGCCTGCTACTTTTACTGTGTAACACTGAGAAAGTTTCTGAACAAACCTAATCTTTGGTTTCCATATTGATAAATACTTAATTATAATGCTTCTTTTATTGGTGGTTTTGAGGTTTGAGTGATCCAGCAGATATAAAATCATCTGTATTCAATACATGTAGTTTCTCTTTCATTTATTGAAGAAAGTGGAAGTATGTAATGTATATTTCTTTTTGGGAAATCAGCATTTTACTTTGGAGCAAGATAGAGCTATGTTTTAATCTCAACTTTGCCATGTCCTAATTTTGTAGCTTTGGGAAGCACTTAACATCTCTCAATTTTAGTTTCTGTATCTACGAAGGAGAGTGATAATCCTCAAGGTTGTGGAAATCATATTAATATCTTGTATTTAAAACCCCCTAGCACAATGGCTGCACATATATGACACTAAAGGATAATGCCAGATTGTTAAGAGCTTCGTAGGTCAGGCGGTGTTTTGGATTTTATCACTTGTCAGTAGGCGGTAATACACATTTTTGTGAAGACAGTGACTTGATAAAAATATTTTTGGCAGCGACTTTTAGGATGGGAAATAAAGCGTATGTAGAAATGGGGAGATCATCTAAGTCAGCTTTGTGTATATATCCTGGTGTTGGATGCTGGGAGCCTGGTGGTGTGGGTGGTGGCAGTAGAGTATGATGGAAACTAATTTTCATAGGCATAGTCCGTACTAAAATCACAGAAGTAACAGATTGATTGGCTTTGTACTGTAAAGGAAACCAGAAAAGAGAATAGTGTGAGGTTCCTAGTATAGTTACTGAACTGTGCTACCACTGGGTATATGCAAAATACCAGTTTTAATTTTGTGTGTGTTTCTAAGTTACCAACAATTTTGAATTTGTGGTCTTTTAACTGATATTTGTGAATAGGGACCTACAGTGTAGGTGAGATACTAGTGCTGAAATTATTGAGTCACACGAATGAAGTGTTGAAATTTTGAGAGGAGAAGAGATAAATGGCAGAAATTGTTAGAGACAGAGGGAGAATATGTTTGAGTTGATATTTCTTTGAAATAAACTTTTAACAATGTCTAAGAAGTTATCGTTTTCTGCTGTTGCTCTTGAAAGTAATTTGTTTCCATGTATATATATATGTATATATGTTGATTAGATGTGCATACACATACTTCTTCATAGAAGCGCTTATTCATTTATTCACTCAATCAATGTTTACCGAGAACTATTTGTCAAACACTGTGCTAATCTCTAGAGATTAAAGAAAGACGCAGACAAATCCTGCTTGTCCTAGAAATGCTTACAACATAATAAAGGGAGAAAGATGAATAAACTAACAAGAGCAATAAAGTCTTAAAAATGGCAAATTGTTGTGATCACTTGAATAGGTCAGTGGAATCATAGAGTCATGTATAAAGGAAAATGGGAATATGAAGAAAAGTAGTCAATGAGAAAAACAGAGCATATGAACCAGTAAAAATCTTAGTGGTAAAGTGTTCATGTAATACTTCAGTGATAATTAACAATTTACATTGTCAAATTCTACATTGTATCTAATTCATTAGTTTATTATTCAGTATTAAGTGCCCTGTGTTCTACTATTTATTAAGTGGCACTATGATTAGGGAAAAAAATAGCCAAGATTGTTTTCCTGAGTCACTTAGAGAAGAAAGTGTTTTAAATGCTATTTTTAAAAAGCAGTAGTAAGACCTCATACTCAGGTTGCAACTTTTTACTCATTGGATATGGAATGCTAAACCTCCACTGTCCCCCTCAACTACTTGCACCTGACCTTGCATAGTGAGGCTTGCTTGTAAATCCTACTTGAATTATCCAAACATAGTTTAGTGAAGAAAAAAAAAATCCCTTTGTAGAAAAGTTGTAGAGTTAGCATTCATTCATTTAGCAGATACTTAATGTGCTTACCATGTTAGGATATGCCTGCCATATACCAGGTACTGGTGATACATCATTGAGCAAAACAGATAAAATTTTCTGCTTTTATGGAACTTACATTCTTGTGGGAAAAGACAAACAGTAACCTGTGAACATTAGTCAATTGTCTAATGTTATTTTCTAGACCATTATTAGAGTTAAATGTCAATGATGGAAGCATTATCCACTTAAATATTAGCACCAAGGGAATGTTTTATGTGTAATGAAGAAACGTAGTATCTTCCTAGTATTAAAGAAGTTAAGTATTCAAAAACGACCATTCACATGTTACAAACAGATTTTTGCCTTGTGAATTTCAAAGTTTTCCTAAATTTTTCAAGGCAGCTCAAATACAGACATTTTAGTAGAACTTGGAATCAAACAGGTGAAAAATGGAATTATTTTCAAGTCATCTGCCATTTTGATTCTAGGTCCACCTATAGAACACTAAAGGATTGACTGTTTCACAGATACCTCTTGCAGCCCCATAGGTTGCTTTTCAGACAGTCACGGTATCAGTGTTCCTCAGCATGTAGTCTGTAGACGACCTACAATAGAATTACCTGGGTACTTATTGTCAGTTCAGATTCTGAAGGCCCACCCCAGTCCTACTGGTGAAAAGTGAAAACCTTTGCAATTGGGTCTTAAGAGTCTGTATTTTTTATTTTCTTTCTTTCTTTCTTTCTTTTTTTGAGACAGAGTGTTGCTCTTGTTGCCCAAGCTGGAATGCAGTGGCGCAGTCTCGGCTCACTGCAGCTTCCGACTCCCAGGTTCAAGTGATTCTCCTGCCTCAGCCTCTCGAGTAGCTGGGATTACAGGCATGTGCCATGACGCAGAACTAATTTTTTGTATTTTTAGTAGAAACGGGGTTTCACTGTGTTAGCCAGGCTGATCCCAGACTCCTGACTTGAGGTGATCCGCCCTCCTCCTCAGGTGATCTGCCTGTGTAGGCCTCCCAAAGTACTGGGATTACAGGCATGAGCCGCAGCGCCCAGCCGAGAGTCTGTATTTTTAACAGCACTTCAGATGATTGCACTGCACAATGAGGTTGGAAAACCTCGAAGTGTAGAATGTTATTTTGGTAGATAGTTACAGGATTTTAGTGTGGGGTGGGATGAGACTATTTAAAGTGATGAAGGTTATACAATTTCTAAGAGTCTTTGATAATAACTCATTTCTCAGTCATATATTAAATCATTGCCGTAGTTGGAAGCAAGTGTCATCAGACTCAGTCCAGCAAATCTGTGTGTACAGAATTTTTGAACTAAAGTAATTTGAACTGTTATGACTTAGTCTGCTCTGTGTTTGGAATTATACCAAAAATGTCTTGATGCATAGAGTTAACTAATACCATAACCAAATAATATAAAAAATTATGTCCAGTGTAAATCCAGATAGGTGTTTTAGCTTCTCTTTTTGTACATACCTCTTCAAAATGAGTGCTAAAAGTATTTTGCATTTGGAAGTTAAAATATGACATAAAATTACCTGTAGTGGCATGCTGATCTTTATTATGAACCACTGAAATTCTGTTATTCTCCAAACTAAGTGTGACATCATTTTATGATAAAGATCACATTTTAGCCCTCTTTCTTGTGTAAGTTTGGAATGACACTTGACCAATAACATTCTGACATCTTGTTCATAGATTGTAGTTAAAATTTAATTTTACCTTTCTAGATTATAAACTCTGTTTGGTCAGTGACTGTTTCAAAGCTTCTCAACCTCGCATTATGGACATTTTGGGGCTGGATAGTACGGTGGGTTTTTTTGTTTGTTTGTTTGTTTTTGGTGCAGGGGAAGTCAGTGACTATGTTTCAAGGTTTATCAGCCTTGCACTATTGACATTTTGGGCCAGATAATTCTATGGGGTTTTTGTTGGGAGTTGGATGGGAGGAGGAATCCTGTGCATTGCAGGATGTTTAGGAGCATCCCTCACCTCTACCCACTAGATACCAGTTGTGTTCTCTCCCAACTTCTTCCTTCCCCTTACTCACTGTTTTTGACAAAATGTCTTCAGTTGATGGTAAACCACTGCCATATTTTATACCCTTTTCTTGCTAGACACATAGTGACATTCAGTAAATACTAAAACAGGTAGTATCTTTGAGCTAAAAAGGACTTTAGAGGTTGAGTAACTTCTCACTCCTTTCACCCTTTCCCGTTTTATAGATCAAATAACAAGGCAACTAGAAATGAAATGACAGTAATTTCACACACCAAAGTTAGAAACAGAATTAGGCCTAGTATCCAAGCTCGCCGTGATTCACATTCATACTTACCTCTAGCATCAAACTGTTACATTTCAAGAAGAAAATAGAAATGAAGCAGAAGACTTCATGCTGAATCTTGTTTTATAAACATATAAAATCGTAAAACTTCAAAGGTATAACTCTTGTTGCAAATGGACTCTTCAATTTATGAGAGAATTGAGCTCAGATTTCTATATAAACTATTTTTCTCTAATATGAAAAAGTGAAGAATAAAAAATTTAAAGTCAATTAGACCGCGTTTCAATCACAGCCCTGCCGCCTACGCAATGTTTGCTGTCAAACAGGTTACCGAATCTTCCTATTTTAGTTTCTTAATCTGAATTAGCTCTATTTTTTTCTTCCTCACAAAATTGTTTTCTCTCAAACAAGTTATCGAATCTTCCTGTTTTACTTTCTTAATCTGAATTGCCACTATTTTTTCCTCCTCACAAAATTGTTTCGAGGTGCAATTTTAAAATATTAATGCCAGTTAGAAAATATTCTGCACATTAATTTTATTAATACTATGTGTGCATTGTGTCCAGCAGCTAATTAACGAAGTCAGGATCAAGAGTAGGAAGGAAAAGGATCTAGCATTTAAGAGTCTTCTATGTGCCAGACTCAAATTGTGTTCCATCTATTTTTTTCATTTTAAAATCCCAACCTGTAGCCCTGCAAGATGAGTAGTATTCTCAGAAGGGGAATAAGAGAAGTATAAAAAAACATCCAGAGTTACATAGACAATAAATAAAGTTGGAATTCTAACCAGGGACATTATGTGTTTGTAACTCCCACTTTGCTTTATTAAATTAAATTAAATTTAATTAATTAATTAATTTTTTGAGGCGGAGTCTTGCTGTGTCACCCAGGCTGGAGTGCAGTGGTGCGATCTCTGCTCACTGCAAGCTCCACCTCCCAACTTCACACCATTCTCCTGCCTCAGCCTCCCAAGTAGCTGGGACTACAGGTGCCCACCACTACGCCCGGCTAATTTTTTGTAGTTTTAGTAGAGATGGGGTATCACTGTGTTAGCCAGGATGGTCTCAATCTCCTGACCTCGTGATCTGCCTGCCTCGGCCTCCCAGAGGCTTTTTAAAAATATTATACTGCCGTTTCCCGTTAGAGAAATCTAAGGCTGAAGATTTATAGAAGTTACTATCAATTAAAATTAGGTCACAAGTGAAGGTTAATGTTCATGGTCAAGAAGCCAAAGGCTGTGAGTTGGGTGATAGATCTCCCTTGTCTTGACGTGAATACTGAGGTCAAGGAAATGATGTGATCGGGTTAAGTGTGGAGCTGGGATTTTTCTCTCTGAGGATTATGAGATCCACAATATCAGGCTATGAAGCACGACCAGTATGTTTTCTCATTGATTGCATACTTTATTTTCTTTATTTGATTTGTGTATAAATACATTTTGATTTAAATGAGTTTTAGTTAAAGGTAATAAGGGATTTTATTTCCCTGTCTTCTTAATTTGGAATATTTCCCTGTCTTCTTAATTTGGAAAGGAATCATTAAGAATATTCATTATTCACATAATCTCTCCAAAGTAGTTTCTGTGTTTTTGCTGGGAAGAAGGCAATCTCCATACCCACAGTCTCCAATTAGAACATACTTGACAGAATGAAGTCCTAGATTACAGATGGGCACAAATAAATTACATGCTTGCTGTGAGTTTGCGTGTCTGTTCAGAAGCAGGACCTGTATCTTCAGAACTTGAGTTCTTAATTATCACCTCTGCTGTCTATGCTACCTCTAAGGAAAATACGTGTTGGCCACTGTCCAGGTCTCTCTATTTGCCTATCTCCATATGTTTAAGGGAGAAACTAGAGTTGACAAAGGAAGGAAAAATTTTAGATATTATTTTGTCACAAATCGACTGCCCTTATTCTTGTGAATTGAATTGGTGAGTTGATGAGAAACCAAAGACGGGTGAAGATTACTAAAGTGATTGTTAAACTGGAATTCAGATGCAGTAGTTTCCTTACCCAAATGTGATAGCAAAATACCCTGGAAATAAAGAAAATTACAAAGGGAAAGATTATGTGAATAATACAGTGTACTTTTCATATACTAGGGTATAGTTTTGTAAATATCTTTATGGTATAATGTGTGTTAACTGAGAATATTTTTTCTTTCCTGTCCTGGTGGTGTTTTGTCTGTAAAGTAGTGTTGCATTAATTTGGTATATGATTTCTCTACTTTTTAACGTCTTATTTCCTTTTTGATATTCGCTTGTTTTTGTTACTTTCTCCTTTCCCCTCAAAAGATGCTATTGTAGCATCCATTCTCATTTTAATTCATGTGAGGATTTCAGAATAATCTTTGAGATAATTAAAATTACTCTAGGTTATCACAAAAGCAGAAACTCCTAAAACAAAGTTGCTTTTCAATCCTATGTTGACCATAGTGATTAATTTTGCAAATACAAGTTATGGTTTTAAAATTAGAATACACTGCAGTTCTTTGAAAACTCAAAAAACACTAAAGGAAGAGATGGGGTTTTTTTTTTTTTTTTTTTTA
>NW_016804163.1:1862435-1877576 GCF_001698545.2 Rhinopithecus bieti
TTTTTAAACCAGAATATCTTTTAAAATAAGTATTTTATAAATTTTTAACTATTCTTTTGACATGCATTTCTTATTTTGTCATAGTATTTTGTGCAGGTCACAGATTGGATTATTAAGTAATTGTTTTGTATGAGAATGTCCTGTTTTTTTCTTTTGTGTGAGTTTATATTCTTAAGACTTAAAAACAACGTATCTATATGGGTTGTATAAATATTTCTATATTTTTAAAGTAAAAGGCTCATTTGTTACCTAGTTTCTCATATTTAAAAAAAATTTAGAATGCTTTATTCTTTTTCTTATCAAGGCATTGCTTCAGAGTTTGGAGTTCGAGGTTATCCAACAATTAAGCTGTAAGTTGAGTGTTGTATGTTTATATGTGTATTTTTATTAGTTCACTCTACTTAGTAGATTCCTTGGAGGATTGAAGATTGGGGTTTGGCCATTCTTTATAAGTGAAGTATGTAATTAAAGGAGAGGGACTGCTTCTTTATGCTTTTCTTCATATTTAAGTCATCATGTTGTTTACGGCTAATTCACATGTTTTGCTTGCTGTGTGATATGCGCTGTGCAGGACAAGGTATACAGTCATAAATTATGAAAGGTCTTTTTCCCTTGAGGAGTTGAAGCGTGGATTGTGAGATAAAAGAAATACAGAGAATCAAAGTTGATTATATTAATTCTAATCTGTAGGTGTTGATCAAGTCTATTATAAAGTGTACAAGTTGAAAGAAATGTGGTAATTCTAAAGGACTTGTTTTGTAATCATGACTTCATTGCATTTTCTCATGATTTTCATTAATCTTATTTTGGTAATGTGGGGAGCTGTGGAATTGTTCTGAAAGTGATTTTATAATAAAGTAAGTTTAAAAAATATTTTAACAACTCAAATTTTAAATGTAAAGGATTTCAGTTTATATCTTGGGTTTTATGTTGACCTTTCTCCTTCCCCACTTTTAAAATGTTTGCTTAGCCTCTTTTACTTTTAAGTTAAGTAAATCATCCTATCTTTTCTTCTGTTTAATTGTAAGTATTCTATTGTGCTTCCCAATTTTTCCTTTTTAAAATTTTAGTTAATTAGGCACACAGATTAATTCATTGGTTGGCTTTTGAAGAATTATGTAAGTTTCTAGAAGAACTGTTTTTATGCATCGTTTTACTCTGTAATATTGGAGCATCAAATAATTGTAATGTTGTATTAACATTTGTTTTGCCTCTTCCAAAATACTTGTATTTCCCTGTCCTTTCATTTACCTTTTGAAAGGGAACATAGTGAAAATTATAGTGCTTTAATTTTCCAAGCTCTTGACCATGAGTGTATCGATTATTTTTCAGAAGGCATAGATACAATGCAGTTATCAAATGCAGAGTAAAATATTTTCATGTAATTTTAATAGAATGCAGCCTCTTTCTTTTGTTTTGTGTTACTGGTCCTCTGACCAGCCTAATGCCTACCATATTTTATGTGAGAGCTAATTCTAAAACTTCTCTGCATTTGCTATTTTATATAATATAATTTTATGAAACAGTGGATAATGACTAACATTAAATATTAAAACAGTTAAAACAATCTGGGTTTTAATCTTTTTTTTTTTTTTTTTTTAAGATTAAAAGGGGACTTGGCATATAATTATAGAGGACCACGAACAAAAGATGATATTATTGAGTTTGCTCACAGGGTATCTGGGTAAGTTATTAGGAAAGGCCTTTACTGTATGTTACTAATATTTGAAAATTAAATATATTTTGATAGACTGTATTGAACAAACATATTTTAAGGACATACCTAAATAAAATTTATTTGATTATTTACTTATGAGAGAAGATAGGGTTATACAGCATATCCAAAGAAATGCTTTAAAGAAACAGAGACCATGGTTTGTATTATATACTTGTTAACCTCACGTTTAAATTCATTTTGTCTATAGAAGAATTTTCCCTAGTGATTTTTTTAATACATTTTCCAGATTTTGATTACGTGTAGCAACTCTGTGAATCTTTATTTTATGATAATTTTGCTTTTGGACTGCCTGGTTCAGAGTTTTCAACAAAGCCTTGGGATATTATTGTTCTGAACAGACTTGGGCTTTCATCCATACTTCTTTGATACTCGAAAATGTATTTTAGATACAACTAAAATATTTTTCATTATTTATCATGTACTGCTTTCTGCCAGCTGTGAGGTATTCGTGCATTTTATACTTAGCATGTGACATAGTTAAAACCCAAAGATTATTCAAGTTACTGATCCCTAAGGTTTTACTGATAAGGAAACAAATTCCTTTGTAAGCATTTCTTGTTGATTTGAATTTGTCACTGATTTATTTAAATCTATGTTTTGATGGGATATAAAGAAAGTCAGTGCTTAGAATTATTTAACATGATCATGTGAAAGTTCTTGAGGAGAGTGGTCATCAAGCTGTGTTAATCTTTATTGGCTTTAAAGTATAGGCATTTATGAGTTTAACAGGATATATTATACTGATAGTTTTAAATAGCTTTAATTTAAATTAAAATGGAATGGATTTGTGGTGGTACAATACTGTCTCAAATTATTTGAGAAAATTCACAGGATTAGGAGTGATCTTTACATATTAAATTTGTGGTGCTTACTGATGTAATTTTCACTGTATTTTTCTCATTGACCATGTTTCATTTTATTTCCTTTGTGAATAAATAAATTTTGAAATAACTTTGTGTTGTATGAGGGGAGTACCAGTGGGAGGTACTGAATCCTCCCAGGATTTATATTAGTCACTATGTTTGGGAAATTTTTAAAGAGTTTTGGTTGAGGCTTAAGAAGGGATTCATTCTCCTGATGTAATTGGAGATTACTCTATTGTAGATGAAATTTCAGGAGTCAGTTCTGAAGTTGCATCACTTGCAAGTTAATTACTAAGTATTAAAATAGAGGCGAGGGTAGAGTGATGATGCAATGCATTATAAGGATTTTGAAAATATATTGGCTTGTGTTCTGCTCTTTTTATAAATGTGGTAGAGTGAAAATTATATATTATAATATATACACCATATGTAAGAGATGACTACCTCTTCTTAGTTTTTTAATGATATTTTATAATTGAAGTGCTTTATAATAACCTATGATGTAATTCATTTCTCAATCTATTTGCTTTGAAAAATGCTTGTATAATAACATTTTTTGTTTTCATGAGGTTCTTATGTAATGTTATGACTGTCATTTTCCGTTTTATTTTTTCTGAAAATGATTAATGATATGCTTTTTATACTTTTGGATTTTAACCTCCGTAGGGTACTTAAAAAGTGTATACCATTTAAACTGACAGAGTAAGATATAAATATTCTCAATAAAGTACTATATATTCCTGAGATGGTATTTCACAGTGTTTTTTGTGAATGATGTTTTAAAAGGGAGAAAAAAAATAATTCTCTTGGGATGTGTTTTGTTTTAGGCTGAGGATTGTAAATGGGCAATAGTTGTCTTTTTGCCTATCAAAATACTGGTAATGATGGTACTCTCTGAAGGGATGTTTTGACACTTATTTTGAAACTGATAGATTAAATTGTGGGTACTATGTTAACCTTTTATATGTATGTGCAATAGTAGTCATAGACCACAGTTTTGTTAGATTCATGTGGATTTTGTGATATACTTAAAATGCAATTGATATATTACTAAAAATAACTTGAGACATGATTAGTTATAGTATAAATAGGAGTAAATTATGTACTTCAGTTTATAATTCAAGTTTGTTTTTTGTTTTGTTGTGCAACAGGGCTCTAATTCGACCACTTCCAAGTCAACAAATGTTTGAACATATGCAGAAGAGACACCGTGTATTTTTTGTTTATATAGGTGGAGAATCACCTTTGAAAGTAAGACTTTTTTATTCCTCAGAAACAGATGTATTGTAATTTAATTTACTGTGTAATCAAGACCACTAGAAACTCAGAACTTATTCTGCTCTTACTAGAAATATTTTCATTCGGTCTAAGTACTTCTTATAATAAAAATACTTCCTTGTATACCCTCTGTCATGTTTGTCTATATGAAATAGAAGTGTGTAAAAAGTGAGTAGATGTTGCCTGCCTTAGTATTTTTTCTATTATTAACCTGGTTAAGTCTTGTACTGCTTTTTCAAATTCTGACTCTTTGAGACTGCAGACTTTGTATGTGTATACACACATATCATCCTATAATCATCACCATCATTTTGTTTGTCTAATTTATAATTAAATGAATACCTACAAATTGAACTTATGTTATATTCAATGAACTTTATTTGAAGAAAGATAAAAGCTCTTAATTACGTTGGCTTTGCCTTAGAAACAATTTTATTTGCTTATATTTCTTCTTTTCACCTAAAAGGATATAAGGTAGCAAATTACAGTGGTGACTCTTACTACATAAGGTAACTCTCATTGTTTAATGAGGAATGAATTTTGACCTTTAACATTTTCAATGACTGTTTTGTTTGTATCTTCATAGGAGAAATACATAGATGCTGCTTCAGAATTGATTGTATATACGTACTTCTTTTCTGCCTCAGAAGAAGTGGTTCCTGAGGTAATATTTAACATTTGATTTTAATGACAATTTTATTTATTAAATTATTACTTGATTTAATAAATAAAATTTATTTATCATTTCTTGATTAAATTATTGATTTTAATATCAGATTTATTTACTGTGATGTGTGTAGAAAGAGTAAACATGCTGATTCTTTACTACTGGTATTAGATTTCTTTTTATTAATAAACAAATACCATCAGATTCATAGCATTTAGGGATTTACATTGGTGCTTCTTTCTTTTTAAAATAAAAGCAGTGATGACAAGTGATACCTCAAACTCCTAAATTGGCTTACAAGTGGTGGATTATTGTGTGTGTGTGTGGCAAATACTGTGATTTTTGGATCCTCAAACTGAGATAGTGGTCCTCACTAAACTAGTCGATAAACAGAATATCATAAGTGCCATGAAAAAAAAATAAAGGCTAGGTGCAGTGCCTCATGCCTGTAATCCCAGCACTTTGGGAGGCCTAGACGGGTGGGTCACCTGAGGTCAGGAGCTCGAGACCAGCCTGACCAACATGATAAAATCCTGTCTCTACTGAAAATACAAAAATTAGCCGGTCATGGTGGCACGCATCTGTAGTCCTAGTTGCTTGGGAGGCTGAGGCAGGAGAATCACTTGAACCTGGGAGGTGGAGGTTGCAGTGAGATAAGATTGAACCACTATACTCCAGTCTGGGTGACAAAGCGAGACTCCATCTCAAAAAAATAATTATAATAATTAAGGCTGGGCCTGGTGGCTTAACGCTTGTAATCCCAGCACTTTGAGAGGCCGAGGTGGGCGGATCACAAGGTCAGGAGTACAAGACCAGCCTGGCCAACATGGTGAAGCCCCATCTGTACTAAAAATACAAAAATTAGCCAGGCGTGGTGGCGCAGGCCTATAATCCCAGCTGCTCAGGAGTCTGAGGCAGGAGAATTGCTTGAACCCGGGATGCAGAGGTTGCGTTGAACCGAGATCGCGCCACTGCACTCCAGCCTGGGTGACAGAGTGAGACTCCATCTCAAATAATAATAATAATAATAATAATAATAATAATAATTTTTTAAAAATTTTAAACAGTGTAGTAGTTGGGGCAAATAGGAGTGGGATGGGTGCTATAGGTTGATTGGTCAAGAAATGTTTGTCTCAAGAACATACTTGAAATGAGACTTTTATATGATATGAAGGAGCCGTGCAAAGATCTGTGGATACAATACTCCAGAAACAAGGAACAGATAACAGATGTCCAAGATGAGAACACACCTGACATAATACGGAACAAAACAGTAGGCCAATGTGACTGTAGTGCATACAGTGCGATGGGAAGTAGGTAGAGAGCAGTGTAGGCTTTGTAAGTCATGGCAGTGCATGTGATGAGGTTGAAGTTTGTGACGAACATGGACCAATGTTCTTGTTTAAGGACATTACTCTGTGTTAAGTGCAGAGTGCATTAAATAGGTATGAGAGTAGGTCCACAGATACCAATTGAACTTTTGCAGTAATCTCAGAAATTTGGGCTTGATGGTTAGTGAGAGTTGGGAAGAAGTGAAAGGATTGTTGTGTTTAGAAGATAGAATTGTCAGAGCTTGCTGATCTGGAAGAATAGGAAGGAATCAAGGATGACTCTTAGATGTTTTGGTTTGAACAATTGAGTAGATGGTGGTATTTTATGAGCTTGAGGAATATTGGAGAATGAAGAGGTTGAAAATATGGAGAGTGAAAAGTGCTTTGAATTTTCATTTTAATTTGATTCAGAATGTCATATTGGGAATCTAAATATAAGCATCAAATAAGCAGTTGGACATAGGGGTCTAGAGTTAAGTCAAGGCTGTGTAAAGAACCTTCCTAGACATGGGAAGCAATTTTTTAAGGAAATAAGTAGGCCCAGAACCTGAGGTCAGCAAAGGAAAATGAGAAAAAATAGTAAATTAGGAAAAAGAGATGAGTTGGAAGCCAAGATGAAGTGTTTTAAAAGGAGTTAACAGTTTGTGTGAGAATTTTGCAAAGTGATCAAGAAAATAATGAGAGGAAAATAACCACAATATGTGCCCACATGGAGGTTGTTGGTGGTTTTCAGAGGAGTAGTGGGGACCAAAACCTTATTGGTGTTTGAGAGACACTGATGGCAAGTAAGAAAGTGGAGATCGCAAGTGTAGACTTCTCTTCAGGAAACTTTTAATGAGTAGGGGACCTTAGGAATTTGGCAGTAACTCAGGGGAAACATGAGAGAAGTCAGGGGAGTTTTTCTTTTGAATCAATATAAATTATAAAAAAAAATTGAAATATTTTTCTTTTCACAAAGGTAAGTCCGACATTTCATTTCTTTTAAATGTTTTAATGTTTAAATATTTTAAGATTACAGACTTGCCTAAGTAGGTGTTTAATGCTTCCTGCAATATATGTAGGTGTTTATCTTATGTACCCCGCAATGATTTTCGACTCCTGGAGGAACCTCAGTTTCTGGACAACCTAAACCCATTTTGGTTTGCCAAGTATTTTATGCATATGTATTTACTTTTGAAGGGGAAGGTAATGTCATGGGATCCTTAGGTTGTCGCTTCACCACCAGAAACCTCTGTGGCCACTAGTGCCTCTGCTTGGGTTTTGCTTGCACCCACTGGGCTTATTCCGCCCACTCAGCCTGGCAGGCTGCACTTGGCTCATGCTACAGGCCCAGATCCCATGCCTGCCAAGGATGAGCCACGCATGGAGCAGCAAGGGGTATGTGAGTGAGCAAGTGTGGGATCTGGCCACTGCACACAGCCAGGCATGCTGGCTGCCACAGGGAAGGCAGCTCCAGGCACCTGCTGCATGTGAGGCTGTGGCTGGACTAGATGTGCTGCAAGTGGCTTCCACTGCTGCAAGAAGCAGCATCTGGACAAGGGGAATGCAGTGGCACCTGAAAGCTCAGAAAACACCAAGAACTGCAGAGCCCTGAAGAGGGTGTTAACAGTGTGTCGCAGCCCTGACTTGGGGAGCCCCAAGGTCTGGGCTCCCAGGAGGGTCATAGCTCTCCTCTCCTTCTTGTCACCTGCAACATGGTGACTGGGGGGCATGTTTCAGTCCTGTTTGCATTACAGCTCCTTCAATCCCTCCATTGAGTGGTTCCCAAGTTCTTGTCCCACATCCAGGAAGAATGAGGCACATGGACAACTGGAGGTTGAGCAAGGCAGAGAGGAGCTTCATTGAGCAACAGAATAGCACTCAGGAGACCCGAGTAGGTAGCTCCTTTCCACAGGCAGGTCATCCGGACAAGTCTGTGTCTGGCTTAGTCTGGGGTTTTTGTGTGCTCTGAATTGAGGAGGTGCATGCTGAGTGGTCCATGGGTGGCCACGGTCAGGCCTAGAAAAGGCACTATCCAGTTGGCTGTATGGTCATCAATGAAGTTCTTACTCCAGACCGTGGACTTCACCCAGAACTGGTAGCCTGGCCCCCAGGCTTCAGGCCCTCCTTGGCCGGAAGTTGGGATTTTACTGGGGACCCACTCCTTCCTGGCTAGGAACCTGTCTGACTCCCGCCATCATCATTATACCGTCTGTGGCACCCAGGCTGTTCATGCCGAGGAGTGCCTGCAGATTGTGCTGAGCCAGCCTCTCTCCCACGCTTGTCGATGTCCAAAGTCTGGAGGAAGCCCAGGCACTGGTGGGAGCTGGCGTGTCAGTGCCGCCCTGAGCACACACACCCGACTAAGTTGCGACAACACTCGGGCTCGGCCACAACTTTGTTCCAACATCAGAGCGGGCACTGGGAGCAGGAAGAGGCCAGGGAGCAGGAGCAGGCATTTTTGAACCTGCAGGAGTTGGGGGGGAGGGTGGCTGCTTTCTGAGTCCCAGAGAGCTCAGGGATGCCAGGGTCCAAAACCACTGCTGAGCAGCTTCAGCTACACCCGGGAGCATGGGGCTCCCGCCCCACGAACTTGGTAGCGGGTAGGACTCTCCCGCCTGTTCCCGGCCCCCACTGGCTCCACGGAGCATGCAGCCGCTGCTGCACCTCCCCTGCTGCAGCCGGCATTCCCGCAGCAGCTGCTCCAGACGGGCTGCCACTGCCTTGAGTAAGATGAGGAAAAGAGGCCACACTTGCCATCAGAATCTCCGACAGCGTTCCCAGAAGGTTACAAACCACTGTTCTGGAATGCCCTGATGTAACATAAAGGCTTAAAATGTACTAGAATCTGAACTTCTTACACATTTTTGTCTCCTAAGTCCAGTGAACCAATTTTTGTATGAGAGATGAGAATGTATGCTAGGTCCTCATCTACAAAGCTTTGCAAGCAGTTGGCACTTGGAGTGCACCAGAGGATTTGCTGTGTTCTAGGCCCTGGCACCATTTGACACCATCTTAATCCTCAGATAACAATGAGGTGTCTTAGGCCAAAATCCCTAGAACCCAGAGAGCCTGGGTAGGCATATATATAGCACCTGTTATGTAAGCATATTTAGTATTTGTGCATTACTTCTATTATTTTTTTAATTGGCCTTCTCAACTAGTTTGTTTAGTCATTCTTTATTCCTGAAGATGTTAATATCTGTCATCTCCCTTTTTTAGTTTTAAGGATGTATTTGGAAAAGTCTGCTGGGGGAAATAATAGTTAGTTCAGAGAAATAGGAGTTTTACTCCCATAGATGATTCTCAAATAAGGGCAAAGCCCTTAATTTTGTGGTCTTCCCATACTTTGAATATTAATGTTTTGTCCTTCAGAGCTTCATTAGCCTTGCAACTGGTATTTATGAAAACCCCAGGAGATGCAGTAAGGGGGTACAAGGATGAATTTAGACAGTTTCTGACTTCAGAATACTTACAGATGAACGAAGGAGATTGGCGTGCAGACTATAACAGTAATAGAAGATAGTTGAAGAAAACACGGGAGAGGAAGAGAGCTTCAGAGTATGTGAGACTAGATGGCTGGAAGATTTGAGACTGTGTCATTTGTGTTCTAGTAAGAACCATTCAGGGATGTTGATGAAAGAGGGAGGTGCTGAATGCTGAAAAATACTTCCTAAGCATCTGTGTGGATGAGTTGCCAAGAGCAGGTGAATGGAGCATGCTTGACTTAAGAGCTCTTGCACTGCCCTTAAAATTGTTATTTTCATAGTGCTATATCGTTTTTTAATAGTAATGTAACCAAATCATTCTGTATTATTTTCTGTCTCCTGAGATGTGTCTCCCTCCCTTTTTGATTTTTGCAGGACAACTGTCTTTATTTTTATTTTATTGTTATTTTTCTTCATTATCCACTCATTTACTTATTTATTTGCCATTATTTTCAGTATTACCATGCTCATGTCATAATTCTTTGTGGTTTACTCAAATTATTTGTCTTCTGATCTGATATTTGTTTTCTAGTATAATTTTACTCTCGAAATAAGTACAACTCAGGTGTAAGCAGCTGGTACTTTCTGAATGAATCCCTTATTACTACTGTAAGTGGCTTATAAAGCAGTTTACACTTTAAGCAGTGCTCTCAGTTATGGTATGTGACATAACTCTCATAATTGTTCTGTGAGGTAGGCAGTCTCAGTGTCTTTATTCCACAGATGAGGAAGCGGACTCCCCTAGGTAAAGTGGCTCATTATCACACAGCCAGTGAGTGGTGGGGAAGGACTTAAACCTAAATAGGCTGATGGATGTTTAAGTCTGTTATCAGTTAAAAATAATCCACAGTTTTTACTATAGCAAACAGGACATTGTACCAGGGGATATATAAAAAGATTCATATATACTCCTCAGATGAGTTTGGGATTGACTGTACTCTTTGTTTGTGACATTCTTTTTTGTTATTTTTACGTGTGTTTGTGTTTTCTGGTATCTCAAGACTTTTGAAAGTATAGTTACTAATTAGAATTTTTTAGTGATAAAAGTTATTTAAACTTCTGGTTTTTTGCAGTACGTGACACTAAAAGAGATGCCGGCTGTGCTTGTGTTCAAAGACGAAACTTACTTTGTTTATGACGGTAAGTTCCAAGTCTTTAACTCATGTAAAACATTTTAAAATTAAAATGTCTATTATACGACTTCGGTGGAAGGATTTTGTAAATGCTTCTACTGTTTAATGAGAATAACAGTTCTCATTACTTAAGACTGATGTTTTGGGGTTTTTCACCCTTCAACTTTTAGTTGTTATTTTATTCCGAGCTTTACCTACACAACATTTCTTTTGTTGTTGTTTGTTAAATTGTATGTGTTTTGAGGAATAAATTCTATGTGATTTTATACATTACTTTAAAATGTTCAGAATTAATTTTTTTGAAGTAACGTTTCAGATACAGAAAAAGACTTGAAGAAGTAACACATGTTCAATAGTGTTGAAGCCCCTGTGTATCCCTCCCTAGCGACATTTCCCCTTAGCTGTTAGAAATAACCGCTTGCCTACTATTCAACATTTCTTCACTGAAGCAAATACTTGGTCTACTTTTAAAATATTTTAATTGTAATATCAAACATACATCGCAGTAAAGAGAACGGTAAAGCCCTGCATACCCATCACCGAAGTTAAACACTTACCAAGATCTTTGCCCATCATGACATTTGCTCCAACTTCAACTTTGAATTTGTTGAAGTACTTTAAAGCAAATTGTATTGGCATTTCATCACCATGGGCTTTATATTACGCATCTCTTTATAAAATGTAGGCTTTTTATTTGCAGATAAACCACATGCAGCTACAACAACTAACATTATTCCTTGGTATTTTGAAATGCCTACTTTCATGTTTTCCAAACTGTGCTCTGAGATACCCCAGGGCAGTGCAGCAAACTCACAGGGGCTACAGGGCATATTTTAAATTTCAAGGGAAACAGTGAAACTCGACATCTGTAGGACACCACAAAGCCACTCAAAAGCAAAAGTGAGTGCAGTCTCAGCTGATAGCATTCTTGCTAGCGTTCTGAATTCTAATTCAATAAAATTTAAAATCCAATTTCTTGTTCTCACTAACCGCATTTCAATGCTCGGTGGGCTCCTGTGGCTTGTGGTTAACATGTTTGAGGCCAGATAGGGAACACCCATTCATTCAGAAATATGCTAGAATGTGGTTTTCTTACTGGATTCTATGTGACAGAAAGGAAACTAGGACTAGATGAAAGCAGTAAACTTTGAATTGCTGAAATAATTCAAATGAGTAGAAGACTTTTCAATAAAAGGAACAATTTGTTTTGTTATAAGTAGCATTTTAATCGTTTTGACAGTCATGTTATTAGACTACATTTCTAATCTTTATTGTCTTTAAATAAATGTGAGAGCTGAATTTTATTTGTTTCTATAGATGATAGCCACCCATTTATGCTATCATATAAAAGGTACTATCTGCATACTTAAGTTGACATTTTCATTTTATTTACAAAGTAATCTGTGAGGTAGGTAATAAGGCAGATAGATGAATACCCCAGGATTACAAAGGATATAGCTAAGAATGTTAGATAAGGAGACAGACCTGTGATTAAATAGCAGGTTTATCATATGCTTATTAAGCCATCCATTAATTGGATGTTTATTGAATGTCTGTATTAGACATTGGGCTTAAAAAAGAACTTCAGAGAAACTTGCGTGTATGAAAATATAAGAAGGAAAATAATTTATAGCCACACCTAGTCTATTCACCTGCTCTTTGCTTGCAGTACGCCTCATATAAGCACTTAATGTATGTGATCTTATATTTGATCTTTACAACAGTCCCTTGAAATCAGTATTCTTAGCATTTTACAGATAAAGAAACAGGATTAAAGAGATTTTTTTTCCAGTTTAAAATACTTAATCAATGGTATCAAAATTCCGTCTTCAAATCTCTTGTTCTACTATGAGTTTCTTAGCAATTCAGAGAGGCACTTTGTTTCTTCCTTTTTAGAACAAAACAAGACCTGATCATATCTGTTTAAATATAAACAGATGTTTAAATATAAACAGATACCAGGTTTTTGAAGCTGCCTAGGAAAGCATCCCCTTGTTATAGCTCCACGTTTCAGATACGTTCTCCCATGCTTAAGAAAGACAGGAATATAATATGTTAAGTTTCTATAGGTATCGTAAAGATCGCATTTTTCTAACCTGCAGTAGTATTTAGAACCTGCCTGAAACATTCAAAGCAGAGGCTTTACTTTGAATCCTTATTTTAGATATTTAATGGTTGCTAATGTTTAGAAGCATTGGAATAGGGACTCAGGAGGATATTTTCTTTCTTATATATATAATTTCAGCTTTTAGATTCAGAGGCTACATGTGCAGGTTTGTTACATGAGTATATTGGATGATGATGAGGTTTAGGGTACAATGATCCCATCACCCAGGTAATGAACATAGTACCCAATAGGTAGTTTTTTAGCCCTTGTCCTCCTCCCCATCTCCCAAGTGTCTGTTGTTCCCATCTTTATGTCCATATGGTACCCAGTGTTTACTGCCTACTTCTAAATGAGAACATGCAGTATTTGAGATGGTTTATTTTCAAATGAAATTCAAATTGATCACTGTATGCAATCTCGTAGAAAATTTGCTTTTAGCATGGAGTGGACGTTGTGGCCCAGTAATCAATTTCTAGTTTTATGTTTATTTTCCTAATTTGTAAATTTAAATCCATAAATACTTTAAGATTTGCATTGTATCACTTATTTTTTGGGTTTGATAACTTGAAAATGTTTTTTTCCGCATAGTAAGAAAAAGCATATCTTTCCAGAAGTCATTAAAATCCAATCTTCAACCAGATGTATTGGTAGGCTTTTACAGACATTTGCTTTACATCACCTTTTTTATGCAATTGTAATAATTTTGAACAATTACTTAAGAATTATATTTCTAATCAGGGTGTAATATTTCTCTTAGATATTATATTTCCTACGTGCTTAGCAGAGGAATTATTTTATATTGGAAAAAAGCTAAGGTACTATGATTTTATATGTGTGTTAGTTGTACCTTTGAGAAAGAGCTGTAAACTAGGAAGACTGTCATAAAGAGAGAAGAGCAAAGAAATAGTAATAAAAATTACCTATAGTGCCATGACCCGAGTGTAACCATTGATCCAGGGTCACCATTTAGGAATAACTGACTTCATTTTACCATTCTATGAGTTTATCTTTTCATACTTTTTTTTTTTTTTTACAGAGTTACAGTTACACTGTTATATATTGTATTATAACCTGTATTGTTTTGTAATCTGTTCAGTTATGTTTTTTTGAAAATTTATAAATCTTTCTTGACATGTACCAAAATTTGTTTAAATTATTTCCAATTTAGGATCTTTTGATTATTTCCTTTATTTTGAATTATTTGTATGCTATTTTTAATGATGCTATAAATGAAGATTGCTTTGTGCATTAATCCTTATGTACATTTGCTCATACGCTTGCAATAAATTCCTAAAAATAAT
Source organism: Rhinopithecus bieti (assembly GCF_001698545.2). Classification (NCBI taxonomy): domain Eukaryota; kingdom Metazoa; phylum Chordata; class Mammalia; order Primates; family Cercopithecidae; genus Rhinopithecus; species Rhinopithecus bieti. The sequence goes on from NW_016804163.1 coordinate 1,876,321, forward strand.
ATTTATGGACGTATGATTCTCTGTCAGGCATTTTATACCTATTACCAGATTAAAGCTATTATAACTATCTTAAACTCATATTTATACTAGAATTTGTCAACCTTTGTCTTGGTTTTAAGAGTATGAAGATGGTGATCTGTCATCATGGATCAACAGGGAAAGGTTTCAGAATTACCTTGCTATGGATGGCTTCCTCTTATATGAACTTGGAGACACAGGTAACAAGCATATGTACAAGTCTCCATCACGTTACATGATTTTTCTTTGATTGATTATTTAAAATCTTATTTTGTAGGAAATGAATTTAAGCTCTATTTCCTAACTTATTTTTTTATTTTAGATCTGAATGCCAGTTCTTTATGAGAACATAAACTGATATTACCAGAAGATATACCTTTGCATGTGGGTCAGTGATTAAAGCGATGGTTTACTAATAGAACTGATGGTGACAAGGAAAACAAAAAGCCTGGGTAATAAGAGAGTGAGAAAAATAACCAACTAAGAAGCTATACTCAGGAGACTGATTTTGTGATAGGAGTTAAGATAAAACTTAGCACAACCTGTTTATAAGGCCTGCTCTTCCCTGTGAAAGGGAAAAATGTAAATTAAATTTGGCATGGTTTCTTAAAGTTACACTGTTGCAAATGACAGGCAATGCAAATATAAACACAAATACAAAAATGAAAGCTATGAGAAGCCGATTATATGGTCTCAGATGCAAACTATGAAAACTATAAGAAGCTAACTGTAAGTTTTAGGAGAAAGTGTTTTATAAATTTATAGCAAATTAGAAATGAGAAATCTTGGTTATTGGTGCCACATTTGTTTCCATTAATAACTTTATGATAAGTAGGATGGGAGTATAGCTTTTGAGTAAAACAATGAGAAAATTTTATTCAAGACTCAGTTTTTTTTAATGTAAGTAATAGGCGTAGGGTTTCTTCTTTATGATCGCCTCCTCTTAAATCTAATTAATAAAAATTAGAGACATTCTTACATGTTCTCCTGTTTTAACATTTTGGGGATATTTCTGTTCTCTTCCTGAGCTTGCTTTTAATGTTCTGTGTCTAGGGATATTTCTGTCTTTGCTTATCTTTACAGAAGGAGCTATGTATTAGCTCATTATGGGAAGTTGCTGGGGACAGTGTCAAAGACTGTGGTTTTATTTTATTTTATTTTATTTTTTTTTATTTTATTTTATTTTATTTTTTGAGACGGAGTCTCGCTCTGTCACCCAGGCTGGAGTGCGGTGGTGC
>NW_016804163.1:1877920-1881973 GCF_001698545.2 Rhinopithecus bieti
TTATTTTTTTATTTTATTTTATTTTATTTTATATTTTATTTTTTATTTTATTTTTTTGAAACGGAGTCTTTCTCTGTCGCCAGACTAGAATGCAGTGACGTGATCTTGGCTCACTGCAACCTCCACCTCCCTGGTTCAAGCGATTCTCCTGCCTCAGCCTCCCGAGTAGCTGGGACTTGGTGCACACTACCATGTCCAGCTAATTTTGGTATTTTTAGGAGAGATGGGGTTTCACCGTGTTGGCCAGGATGGTCTCGATCTCCTGACCTCGTGATCCTCGCACTTTGGCCTCCCAAAGTGCTGGAATTACAGGCGTGAGCCACCGTGCCTGGCCTTTTTGATTATTTCAGACTCACATGAAAGGAAAAGGGGGAAATGTAGGAATATAGTAGTTTTGCTTGTATAGTAATTATAGGAGATAGCATGACCTTGAGGTGATTAAAACAAGTGACTTTGGCTTAACTGAACACATCTTTTCCCAGATGAATTTGGAAACAGAAGTGTGCTGTGGCAGTGTTCTTTTGTGTGTCTGACATAATTGCCCTCGTTAGGCATCAGCTGTGGTCGTGCCCCTGCTCTTCACCCGACCTGTCCCCTTATGCTAGCACCACAGCAGCCTCCGTCTGAAGCTCTGCGGCTTCGGACACCTCGTGTCTTTCTCAGAAGTTCTAACTCTTGCCTACATCTCCAGCCTCATTTCACTCTAGCCTCTCCCCACACTCTTCCTTCTTGAGGCACGCTAACCTTTTAGTTTCTTTTATTATTGTTACTATTATTTTATCATTTTTACCCAAGTTTGCTTGATAACAGTTTCTTGAAAAGGCTATGCCACTTGAACCAAAGCACCTTTTTGCATGCTTTTTTTCTTTGTTTGGAAATTTGCAGTTAATTCATATTTATCCATCAAACTCAGACCAAATACTGCTTCCTTAGGAAAATCTTTACTGACCCCATCAAACTACATTAATTTACGCTATAATTTTTTTTATAGCAACATATTCTTTTTTTTAACGGGGCATTTATTTGATGAAAATGTCTACCAGTTCTACTGTATTGTGCTTTCACAAGCGCAGAGCATTGTCTGTGTTTGCTCATCATCATGTCCTCGTAACCAGCCCAGTGTGTGGTACATTATTTAACACTCAATAATTGTGGAACTAATATGTGAGAAACCGTGTCTGTGTTTCTTAGAACCCTGTTGGTCTGTGGGAGAATGCTCTGCATGTTGTAGACATTTTGAAAAAAAAACTCAGAGGCATTTGAAAATTAAAGAAGCATATAATACAAAAAAATGAATAGTAGATGAGATATTTCAAGACGGTAGATACCATTGTGAACTGTTTTCATCAGAGAGTTAAAAGAAGATTAAAGATTGTGTAGAATTTAAACAGGTGTTGAAGCAGTATGGAATTAGAAGCAGCATTAAAATACAGGAATAATACTAAAAGATTATTGATTTAATCCTACATGTATGTACCTGTTCTGAACCAGGTTTATGTCCGTATTTCTGTGCGTCTAATCTTACTTAACTCTCCCAATACCTCTATGAAATCTGTATTAGTTTTTGAAAATAGGTTGAAGTTTACTGAGGCACTTCCCTGTTCCCCTGCGCCTTGGTATGGTGCCTGGAACATGATGGACACTACTGGATAGCGGTGTGTGGTTTTCTGATTCTAACACCACTCTTCTGATTATTACATCATGCCGGCTTCCTAGAGGATATCAGGATACATATGCTTTATGTTGTATTTAAGGTTAAGTAAATGTGAGTCAGTTTAATTCTGCATATTATAACTGGCAAGCACTGAATCATGGTACCAAAGTCAATGGCCATGTAAAAATCATTTTCTTATTCTTCTAGACCATTGTTTTAGAGCTACAATAATTCTTAGCAAACTTGTTTTTAATCAACTTATTTCCTATGCTTTTAGCCTTTGAAAAAGTTATCTTAGTCAATTTGTAGGCTGTAAGGAAAAAATACAGTTCAAGCTTGTAAGTTGGTATAAAAAGTACAATTTAAGTGTATACATTGTTACATATTTACTCGTATTTACATTTTGGGGTGGGAAGTGGAAGGGAATTTGTCACCTGGGTTGACTGATTCACTGATTCACTCTACAAACATATACCATAATTTGTTGATTTAATTTGCTATAATGTGTAGGGTGATTGGAATTAAACTCTAGAAATACTTGACAATTTCCTCCTCAGAACTAAAGTGTTGATTGAACAGTTTGTGTAATAAGGGCGATTGAATTCAGATGTGTCATTCTTTATTTCAGGAAAGCTTGTGGCTCTTGCAGTTATTGATGAGAAAAATACATCAGTTGAACATGCCAGGTATAATGTCTCGATATGGTTTGAAGCGTCAGATGTTCATTTCAGACTGCATGGTTTTAGATAGACTTGATGTGGTATCTTACTTTTCCTGCAGCAGTTAGATGTAAGAGAGCAGATACTGTCATTGGAAAATTATATTTTTCAAGTGCAGATGACCAATTCATATGTTTGTTCTTCTACAGATTGAAGTCAATTATTCAGGAAGTTGCAAGAGATTACAGAGACCTCTTCCATAGGTAGGTGCTTATATTCTGAGGAATTCCTTTATTTTTTTTTAATACAGTTTTGTAATTTAGTAAAGCAAACTTAGTAGTTAGTATTCATGCTTCTAGAAGTGAATCAAGGAAGGGAAGTATAGCAGTAATCCTCACTTATCCACAGGAGATACATTCAAAACCCCCAGTGGATGACTGAAACTTTGCATAGAATGGAATGCTACGTATACTATAATTTTGTCTGTACCTACATACCTGTGATACAGGTTAATTTATCCATTAGGCACAGTAAGAGATAAACAGTAGTAATAAAATAGAACAATTGTAATAATACACTATAATACAAATTATGTATATGTTTATTTCTGGAATTTTTCGTTTAATATTTTCAGACCATGGTTGACCATGGGGAACTGAAATCACAGAAAGTGAAACTGGATAAGGGGGGACTACTGTATAGCACATTGCATTTTAGCATGAATTGTCTGGATCTTGAAATTCACTGATGGTATGTCCTGCAAGTTAAAAAAGAAACAGTTTGATCTATAATTTGTATCATACCTGGCTTCTTGATACGATTTGAGATGCATTTTGTGTAAATAAAATATGCACATGTAGTTATAATTGGAGATAAATGAGCAATCAGAAGTCAGAGATAGGCAGATGATTATTCTAACAGAAACTCAAAAGAATCACTGAATAAAAAATGGCATCAGAAATACATATATTTTTACTATGCTGAATCATTGTTCCTACCATAAAAAAAGACCGTCAATATAAATGTATTTTATTATTGAATTATTATTTCTTTCCTATTCTGAGTCTTCTAATAATGGGTCATTGTATAGTTTTCTTACATGGTATGTAGCATCTTTTGATTAGTCCTTTTTTTTTTTTTTTTTAGGGAAAATGGGTAATTTTTCTTAAACATATTTCAGATAGATTAGCTTATATTTCCCTGAATTTTAAATATGCATAAACCAAGTAGAAATGTTTTAGAATTTCCTTTACTCGTGTATTTGTATCTCAGAAGCCAGTAGAATTTACACTCTTAGCAGTATTTATTGTGTATGATTTACATATGAGATGTTTACAGTTTCTGGGCTTACTGAGGCCTAAAGTTAAGTTCATTGTTTTATTTACTTTTTTGATGTTTAAGGAGCTTTCTCTCTTTCTCTCCCCACCCCTCGCCTTTTATTTATTTATTTTTGGTTGTCGTTTGTTAGGGACTTTCAATTTGGCCATATGGATGGAAATGACTACATAAATACCTTGCTGATGGAGTAAGTAACACGCTGAATGATTTTGCTATCAAATCTTAATATTAATTTGTTTCTGAGATACAGGTAGAAGGATTAAATAGCTGAAAAAAAGCAAACAGTTGACTTATTCAGATACAGATATTTTCCCATTAAATATTTTACTTTAGTTTTCAAATTCTGTATTCGATACTTACTGACTTTAATATTGGTCTATAGCTAAAAAAAAAAAAAAAAAA
>NW_016804163.1:1885945-1895215 GCF_001698545.2 Rhinopithecus bieti
GAAAATGTGCAATTTTAAAATTTTATCTGTTTAAAATTATGTAAAGACTTAAATAGAAAATGTTTAGCATTCAAAACTAATTGTTCTAGAATTTATTTTAGTAGACTAAATTCGTAGGAAAATACACAGTTTTAAAATAATTTTTATCTAAAATTATGATATAAAGATTTAATTTGCCACTTCCCAAGACTGATATTAGAAAACATTTACCAAACCCTGTACTGAATTAATAAATTTGAAACAAGAACCCACTCTATTCAGTGAACATTTAGTGAGTATTTACTGTATGTTGTACACTGTTAGACACTGTTGATGGAAAAATGAATAGAGTCCCTGTCTTCAAATGCTTATAGTCCACTGGATAAGACCACAAATGTTAATTACAGAACTGTATGAAAAGATCTATGTAGGACAGGGCTCTGGAACATAGAGACACTTTCCCGTCCTCAACCCCCCGCCTCCCCGCCACACACACACACACCTGCACCCAGTGCACACTAAGGTGGAAGGGCTCAAGAAATGTTTTCTGGAAGAGGCAATAATTAAGAAAAGTCTAAAGAGTGAGAAGTTAGGCAGAACATGATAGCAAGTATGACAGGGCTTAGGAGAGGGCTACAGAAATAAGCTAGCCTCTAAATGAAGATGGAGAAATCTCACTAGAGACACACTAACTCTTAGCCGCATTGAGGGCCCAGTGGAAGTTCAACAACATGATGCTGTTGTTTTGGTTTTCTCTCGCTTTGCTTAGTGTCATAGATGTAGCAAATGCCTTCATTTGTTATTGCAATATATTAGATTATTTTGGTGTTTTCTATCTTCTAAGTAAGAACACTGAGCGAGGAAGGGGGTGAACTTAAAAATCCGAGGTAACATTCATCATTTTCAGCTAAAATCTTGAAATATAATTAGCATCACCTTACTACATTTATTATCCCTCTCATTTCAGTAAGAACTTAAGAGGATTTGCCAAAGATTAAAGTACCAGATGTAGGATATAATGAAGAATCAAGACAAAGTATCTATACAATTATTAAAGGGACTGTTGACCCTTGAACAACATAAGTTTGAATTGTGCAGATCCACCCATAGGAATTTTTTTTCAATACATGTATTGTAAAATTTTTTGAGATTTTGATAATTTGAAAAGACTTAAAGATGAATTGCATATCCTAGAAATACCAAAAAAAATTAAGAAAAGTTATGTCATGAATGCATAAAATAAATACTAGGTGTGTTTGATCATTTTCTATCATAAAATACGCACAGATTTATTAAATATCTTCTGTAATTATAGCTACCGAGATATACATGAATATCAGAATACTTTGCTGTGTTTAATGTGTGTTTTGATTTGTTTTTATATTTTCAGTGAATTGACAGTCCCAACTGTAGTTGTACTGAATACTTCAAACCAACAATATTTCTTGCTAGATAGACAGATTAAGAATGTTGAAGACATGGTCCAGTTTATTAATAACATTTTGGATGGCACAGTAGAAGTAAGTTGTTCACTTCTGTTTCAAAGGGATGATGGACAGGGGTTAGAGGAGAAACTAGTTCATTTCTTTACTTCTGATTCTGAAAAGAATAGTTGGCCATCACCCAGAGTAGAGGGCTGGACCTCCATACGTTGCTTCTGTCCAATTATAGGCAGAGTAGAGTTACATTCTCCCAGATACAGAAGGTTCTTCTATGGCAGAGGTTGCTAAAAGATGGAAATGTCCTTTTAGGGGTTATTTGGAGGGTATTTTTGGTTGTCACGGTGATGGGGAGATGCTGTTGGCATTTAAGGTTGAGGGCTAGGGATGCTAGGAGGTCTGCATTGTGTGGGGTAATCTTAATAGTGAACTTACCTGTCTCTTAGTATGTTTGTAGGTCCAAAAGTACAGTTGGATTAAGTTGTTAGGACTGGTTTTCTAAGAAAATCTGCAAATAAGATCACGATTTCTCAAGAAATGAGGAAATTTATTGAGAGTAAAAGCTCCCATAGAGAGTTCTAGACTTAATCCTATAAAATATTTCTCAGAAATAAGTGAATGGATAGTCTTAATTTTATATTTTTTTCCTATAAACTTTAACTGCAGTGTTTTTCAAACTGTGAATTGCAACCTGTATTAGAAAGTCATGAAACCACTGCAAGTCACAACCAGGTTGTGACCAGCATGCATCTTAATTCAATAGACTAGAATAAAATTTAGAAGAAAGAGCCTTCATTTTTTGTGTGTGTGTGAAATTTAATTATTATTTTTTGAGAGTTGTTTCAGTTTTACACAAACTTTATATAAAATTTGCTCACAGAATAACAAACATTACTTTCGGTCAAGGTGAAGAAGTTTGAAAACACTCTTAATCAAATAGAGTATTTTTGAAAATAATTTGTTGAAATGAAACTCACTTATATAATCAGCCTTTTATTTTTAAGTTAGTGGAATGCAACTCAGACTGTTTAACAACAGATTTTATTGTCTCATAGAGCTTGGAAATTTGAAAAATGAGCCAGATTGCAGATATGGCCGAATACAGGATTTGATTGATTTTCATCAGGAATTTTTCTCTCTCTTCCTTTCAGCACTTTCATCCTCAGGGAGCCTCTCCCTGCACAGTAGCAAATGTATCCTGCAGCTCTGGTTTTGCAGTCCCAGCTAAACTCAAAAGCTGGTTAGGCTGTACTCAGGGGTGGGTCAGCTTCAGCCAAGCTACGTGGGTTATGAATAGAGGAGGAGGAATGTTTTAGAGTAGAATCAGAGTGAATTAACACAAGCAGGCAGGAGGAATGCTGGACATGAAACAGACAAAAAACAACAACAGTACATGTTTACCACATGGCCTTTCAGGTGATTATGTAATATTTTGGAGTCAACCATTTGGCCTGCAATGATTACAAGGTTATGTAACACCAAATAAATGAAGTAATAGTACTTAAGTAATTTATTTTTCTTTTCCTTTGTTTGAAGGCCCAAGGAGGTGATAGCATTTTGCAGAGATTGAAAAGAATAGTATTTGATGCCAAATCTACTATTGTGGTAAGTTGTGACAGTTTATGTCATTGATAATGAAGAAGATACAGGTTCTTTATGTCTAGCTGTGTTAAAAATCTGAATTTGAAAAGATTAGGTCAAAATATGTCTTTTTAATTTGCAGGATATGACTAGTCAGTGTTTAAGAAAATATATTCATTAGGTGGAAATTGTTTGTAATTATATGATTGATGAGTTAAAACTAAAATTCAGAATCAATTAACTTGATAATATAACTTAAAAGATTTTATTTCTGCAACCTACCGTGTAAACTTTTTACTTAGTAATTTCCATGATTTGTTGAAAGTGTAGATAATAGGAAATTTTAGTTCCATTACGTGCTGTCTTCTGTAAATTGGTCATTTTTCTTGAAGAAAACGATGTGTGCTGGGAAGTCACTTTTTATTTTGCAGGAGTCAAAATAAAATTTTAGATCTTAAAGTTTTAAACATCCCTGTTAATTCTGTACTTTTCCCTAGTTGATAAATAATTAAGATCATTTACAGATGTTTTCCTTCTTCCCTGTTTCTCTCCTTCCTTTTTTTTTTTTTTTGTTTTAATCTTTTTATAGAAGACTTTAAATGTGGAATTAAAATATGATGGATCAAATCCTTTCTAACAGTGTTTACTTTCATTTGTTTGTCCCAGTTTATTCACAGTTGTTATATGTAAGTAGAATATCAACAGTGGTAGATGAATTGACATGTCTGCCCCTAATTACCTGTCTCTCTTACTTTCTAAATATATTTCCTTGACTTTCTTCACTGTCACCTCGCACCTGATTATTTCTGCCATTCTAATTTCCTCTTCCTTTCACACTATCAAACTAATTAGATCAGTTGATGCATTTCCCCTGGATTTCTTTGAAGCATCCCTTCCTTAATATTCTCCTTTCCATGCTGCTGTGAGTATCACTACTCCCCTGCTCCTGCCCCATCTCTCCAGTCAGTGTTTCTCAGCATCCCTTTCCTCTCTTTCCCCTTTGCAGTCCTTTTAAGAAATTGTTCTTCCTCTGCCAGCTTTAACTGTCAATCAACTTGAGAGTGGAGGAATTCCTAAATTTGTTTGAGCCCTAAACTTAGTTCCTGTTGTCCTTCTTGAGCTATTACATGGGCATTTTCATTCATTGTGGCCCAAAGCAATCATGAAAATATAGCTAACATTTATTGGTTAGAAGTAAATTCTGGGAGTCTTTGTTTTTTTTTCCTTGCATAGTATCCTTCAGTTTGTTGTATTTTCCTGTTGCCACAAGCATGGATTGGGCCCTAATCACATTCTGTCTAGCTGCTGCTCTCTCTCACTTGGTTTCCATACTTCCACTTGCCCAGTCTCCAATCTATATTGTATTCCACTACACAATTAATATTACTAAAATAATCGATTTTGATCACTTTCCTTCCCTTTTCCAGGGGTGTACATCAGAATACTCTGTCCATCTGAAGTATTTTCCTCATTGGTTTTTGAATATTAGCTTTTGCTAATGCAAATTGCCTGGTGCTCACCCTGTCCCATATCCTGCCTCCTTCTCACTCATCCTTAAATTCCTACCTAAAACACATCTTTATTCTGTGAAACTTTCTTTTCTTACCTCAATTCAAAGTGATCTTTTTCTTCTCTGAACTTGTCTATGTTCTCAAGTTATCGTTGCAATTCATGCAGTATATTCTAGTTGAAAACCCTATTCATTAAAATTACTCTTACTTTTCTGGGAGCTATGAACACAGTATGTAAATTGAGGGAAATTAGTCAATGAAGCTTTACTGCTAACCAGGTAAGTAAAAATATTAAAAATGTCACGTGAAGAGAGTATGTGTGTACCCTCTTTGTGGTAAATAACGCAGCCTTCTCCATAAGCAGATTCCTGTAGTTCGGGAAACAACTCTAAAGCTGCTGGTTGCACATAGTAAGCATCTTAAAGAGACCTTTGTGGTTAGTGTGAGAAAAATCAGTGTCTTTAGGAAAGGCTATAGAATATTTGATGCCTTTTTCTCCTGCTGATAGCTGGTTCTACACACACATGCGTATGTATGTGCGTATAGAAATTATATCTCTTAACAGTGTCTTTAACGTGGTAGTTACTGCTGAAATTACTGACTTTGATTCATTGGAACTAAGAACAAGTTGAATAGCAACAAGAGAAATCTATAGTGGTTTCAAGTTCATGTCATGCTTTATATATCAGAATTACATATGAAGGGAACTGAGTTTTAATTCTCTTTCCACAGTCTATATTCAAGAGCTCACCACTGATGGGCTGCTTTCTCTTTGGCCTGCCACTGGGTGTCATCAGTATCATGTGCTATGGAATCTACACAGCCGACACAGATGGAGGTTATATAGAAGAACGATATGAAGTGTCTAAAAGTGAAAATGAAAACCAAGAACAGATAGAAGAGAGCAAAGAACAGCAGGAGCCAAGCAGTGCAGAATCTGTAGTGCCTACAGTGCAGGAGCCCAAGGATGTATTAGAAAAGAAGAAAGATTGAGACTTGATTACTATAAAATATTTGATAGGACTTCAAATTATTAAAGAGTCTATTTATTGAATTTAGACATTTAATCATGATCTTTACAGAAAAGAACATGTTATTTGTATTTTGCTAATATCAACTGCATGGATTAAAGTAGTCCCTCTATACATGGGGAAGTGTTTGGAGCAAAGAGATGAACGGTTTGTCTGAAACAAACACAGAGCACTCCATCAAAATTTACCTGAGATTTGTGATTAGAACAGATCAGTTCTATTTGCATGTTTCTCTATCTGAATATTCTGTGACAAAAAGTTAAGATTCTTGGGCAGAATATTTAAATTGGTGAGTCAGGTAGAAGATACATGTGTGATATAGAAAAGTAATGCCTCCCCTGCTGCCATTCATTTCCCTCATATATTTTGGACAATATTTATATGGACAAAAGTAAGTCTTTAAAATTTAGGCACTTTAAGGAGAATTAATAACTTTTTCCATGTATCAAGATTATGAGTTTAAAAATAATGTGGTTTTATATAGCATAGTGATTTTATTTTGTTAGTTATTTTAAAGGAGAAGAAATGTTACTTTTAACTTTATACTCAGTTGCTTTATCATAAAATTTTCATATGGACCTAGATAATGGGAAAAAAAGTCTTGTGATTGACTTTCACAAAATGAACAGGGTTTACTGAGAGTAGAGGTTTCAACCCATTCCTTGGATTACTCTTAATGGGTATTTCATCTGTCATTGTAGGTTGGGAAGGGTCTCTATGAATCCTACCCTGCTTTAGCCAGAACAGCCTAGTATTTTATTTCTATTTTATATATTGAGATTTCTTCTAACATTTCCTTTGATAAAAATCTGCTTTTTGAAAAGTAGTATGTATCATATTTTTATGTTTACAGTGTGTTAACTTTATGGTAACTTATACTCCAGAATACCTATGTTTGTACCCACAGAAACGTAAAGTTTATTGACACATCTATTATGTAATGCTGTAGACCTGTCCGTGTCTGTTTCATAATGAATAATGAGTGACATCAGCATGTCCAGTGACAAGTCACATCCAGTGGAAAAAAGATCAGCTGGTTACCTTCTCCATTTTCTTAGTTCTGTCACCCATTTCATCAGGTGACCTCTCATCTTCTGTAAACTAATACAGGAATTCTATCCAAAGCAATGTCTAAAAACCCTTTTTTTTTTAAAGTAACAGTTTGGTTTGTTTATTGTAGATAAATTATTTTTGAAGCCTTCATTTTAGCTAAGTTTAGAATTTATGTTAGGCAACTAAGATTTGAGTGGCTATTCATTGAGTAATTTTCCACTATAAAGAATTTTATTGAACATTTATTTAAAAATATGTAACTCATGGTCAAAAAATATGTGATTCATGGTCCCGACACGAAGTTGTTTAGCAATTTAGTCATCAAGGGCAGCCTTCTGTTGTTTCTAATGCCATACTAATCAAGACTGTATGGACGCTTGTATCTTAATTACCGAGGAATTACTAGTAATTGTTTTATCCATGTACTCTCTTAGTATTTAATAATTAAATACCTATTCTTAGTGTTTGACACTCCATATTTCTTTTTTTTTGGAAATGAAGCAAATATGCAGTCCAAAATTCAGGAACTACTAGAGTGAAATGCTATTAAGTGGAAACTGGAGATAATTGCTGTTAATTTAACAAGTAGATTCTTCTCCAAAGAATAATGAGTGATTCTTGGGAAGATAAATTTTAGCGTTCCCAATAGTCAAGCTTGTTTTGTAGTAGTGAAAAGCTTAGATGCGTATGGACGCCTCATTTGAAACTCAGCCTAGTAAGGAAGTGAAAACTTAGCAGTCAGTGACATGAGGAAATAGTTATAGAAAATGTCATTGAATTTTTTCATATTTATAGTTAGTCATCTGCATATTTTTGTCTTGTTGATCATTACCTGTAAATGAAAGACCTTAATAGGAAAAAAAAAAAAAAAGAGTAAAGCTCAGTGTGAATGCAAACATCCAGTGATCTTCCTTTGTATTCTGTGATGTTCTTTATAAATGAATGCCTCAGTTCTCTGCTACCCTTTTCACAGCTTTGTACTGTTGCCTTATATTTTGTTTGTGCTTTTAAAGTGTGTCTATTGGGAAAACAAAATGTGCAGGTGGTTTGTAAGTGAATAATTTTATTTCTTTTGTGTTAAAATTTTGCTTTTTTTTTCTACTTTGGGAGATGTTTATTTACATTGTCAGACTACTCACAAAACAGATTTTAAAATTTGTTTGCTCGTGTGCTTTTCCCTTCAATGTGATATCAGAGATTACCATGAATGTTAGCTTCATTCCATGAAAAATTACTTCCATGTAAAGATAGGTCTCTTAGTAAGTGAATCTAGTGGAAGAACATAGGTATCATTCTAATTCCATGATGAATTTTGTCATGATTCTGTGTGAATAACGGGGTCCTTCAGGAAGTTGGAGCTTTTAAGTGCAGTGAAGTTCTCTTTATAACTTCTAAATTCAGGATTCTAGATCCTTGCTTTTGCAGAATTTGGTGCTCAGATAATATTTAAGGATATTTCAGCGAGACAAAATGCATGTTTTTATCAAGTACCCTGTGCACCGCATTATATCTGGCAAGTCTTTTTGTTTCATTATGTGCGTCAGTATTTTTCTCAGCTACTATTACCTGAAGCTTGTTTAACGTGTATTAGACCTAGAATTTTCATTTTCTTTCTCACATAGTTGCTTCCTGGTATCTGATTGAGAAATAACATTAAAATGCCAAATACCTGGGGATTTAAGGAAGGGTCTCTATGAGTAGGTAAATTAGTAGTAGTGTTTTGTTCAGTGGATTTTGTTAGTGACTTTTTTTTGTGTTTTGCTTTGGGGCCTTTTATTTTGGTGTTGTAAAAGTAACAAATATTTTCATCGTTGCTTCATATGACATGGAGTTAGGACAGGGAAAATCGTTCGACTGTTCTTATGCATTAAGATATCAAATAAACCAGTGTGGGATATTAAGACTATCAATTGGTGGGATTAGGCTTGCCATTTTATTTTATAAATATATATTTTTTCTGAATGTGTCTTGAGTCCAAGAGTGGGCAAAAAATAATTTTCTACTTTGGACTAATCTATAGAGGTTTTGAAAGTCTGCATTACTAACTTGTTGAATTCATGATACTCTGCCTATGGCACAAACTGTAAACCTTTGTTTTCTAAAATAAAGTAATTGAAAACCTGTAATTGTTAATTTTACTGTGTATCCTGGTTGTTTGCAGTAAGAATAGCTCTGCGTTCAAAGACAACAGCTATGGCTGTATCTTCCAGAAAGTGTTTCCTTTTATTAAAATTATAAGTTTTAAGTATAGAAACATAGAATTTTAGAGATGAGAGAGATCAGATTGCAGTCTCATTCTACTGTATTACAAATAAAGAACCTGATATTCATAGGTTTGATATAGTTTGTATTTGGCAAACCTGATAAAGTATTTTTTCCAAAAGCATATATTACAGTTTATTTTGAGAAGAATTTCAGTCCTTAAATCAACTGCCAAATTATCTTTGACACCACACAACTACAGTTAAAACCTCAAGTTTTAAAAAATTTTGTTTTAAACAGTATCAGGTATATTAGGAAAAAAAGGCGTTATACAAACGTTAATTTTAAAAATAATTTCATATATATATATATATATTTTTAACAAGGACATCTCTTTTAATTAGAGTGACTGGCACAGGAATAACAGCCCAAAATATGGACCCACAAACCTGTGAATTTGCAGACCGGCTGGTT
>NW_016804163.1:1895634-1907646 GCF_001698545.2 Rhinopithecus bieti
GGGAAAAATCGTTCGACTGTTCTTATGCATTAAGATATCAAATAAACCAGTGTGGGATATTAAGACTATCAATTGGTGGGATTAGGCTTGCCATTTTATTTTTATAAATATATATTTTTTCTGAATGTGTCTTGAGTCCAAGAGTGGGCAAAAAATAATTTTCTACTTTGGACTAATCTATAGAGGTTTTTGAAAGTCTGCATTACTAACTTGTTGAATTCATGATACTCTGCCTATGGCACAAACTGTAAACCTTTGTTTTTCTAAAATAAAGTAATTGAAAACCTGTAATTGTTAATTTTACTGTGTATCCTGGTTGTTTGCAGTAAGAATAGCTCTGCGTTCAAAGACAACAGCTATGGCTGTATCTTCCAGAAAGTGTTTCCTTTTATTAAAATTATAAGTTTTAAGTATAGAAACATAGAATTTTAGAGATGAGAGAGATCAGATTGCAGTCTCATTCTACTGTATTACAAATAAAGAACCTGATATTCATAGGTTTGATATAGTTTGTATTTGGCAAACCTGATAAAGTATTTTTTCCAAAAGCATATATTACAGTTTATTTTGAGAAGAATTTCAGGCCTTAAATCAACTGCCAAATTATCTTTGACACCACACAACTACAGTTAAAACCTCAAGTTTTAAAAAATTTTGTTTTAAACAGTATCAGGTATATTAGGAAAAAAAGGCGTTATACAAACGTTAATTTTAAAATAATTTCATATATATATATATATATTTTAACAAGGACATCTCTTTTAATTAGAGTGACTGGCACAGGAATAACAGCCCAAAATATGGACCCACAAACCTGTGAATTTGCAGACCGGCTGGTTAGGATGGGCCTCTTCTGATATGGGTGGCCAAGTACAGCACGTTCAGCTGTTTATACATTTCACAAGAGTGTGATGGAGGCTTCTCGTCTCTGTTGAGTGGCTGTATTGCACTGTGTGTGTGGAAGCTCCGGTGTCACACTCCCTGGTTCAACTCTGTCATTTACCTGTGTAAAGTTGAGTGAGCCACTTAACCATTCTGCTCCCGCGTTGTCTAATTGGAGGATGATGGCACCTATCTTGTCGGATTGTGAAGAGAAATGAGTTGCACATGACGTGTATTTAGAACAGTGACTGGCATACAGTAACAGCTCAAATATTAACTATAATGTTTTTTAGATTTAATTGATTTCTCACTTTATTTAGAATTTATACCATTATTTACCACAGAGAAAAGCCAAATTCATTAGGAATGTGAAATTCTAATGTTTTAAGTTTGCTTGGCTACTTTCTGCAATGTAAGTTCTAACATTTAGGATAGAAATGAAAAAAATTACTTTGACTTAAACAATTAAAAATATTTAGGTTCAGATGTCTTGGAAAAATCCTCTGGTTTTTGTGCTTCTAGTGAAAATGAATAAACATAAGCAGATATAAACCAGTAAGATTATTGGTTGATGTATGTGAATAGTTTAGAAAGACATAAATGTCAGACAGATTTAAAATAATGAATATTGAATATAGATAGGAAAATTATCTGATTTTCCTGCTAGCATACCTCACTGTAGTCAAGTGCTCAACTTTTCTCTAAGCTCATCTCTGATAAACTGAAATGATAACTAATGAGAAGTGGCAATTTTTTTGTGTGATTTATTCTTTCTGTTTTTAAATTTATTTATTTTTAGAAGCAGAGTCTCACTGTGTTGCCCAGGCTGGAGTGCAGTGGCACAATCATAGCTCATTGCACCCTAGAACTCCTGGGCTCAAGTGATCCACCTGCTTCAACCTCCCAAGTAGCTAGGACTGTAGGCACACACCACCACATTCAGCTAATTTTTTTTTTTTTTTTTTTTTTTTTTTTGGACGGCAGACAGCTATATTTAGTGATGCCTCGACACTCACGACATTCAGCTAATTTTTAAATTTTTTGTAAGCGGGGGTGAGTCTCGAACTCCTGGCTTTAAGCAATCTTCCTGCTTTGCCCAGATTTATTCTTTCAACAAACGTTTAAGAAATATCTTTTATTCTATTGAATATACAGCAACAAAAAACAGCCATAGCTTCAGTCTTCATTAAGTTTTAGCTACTGTGATTGTTCCGTTTTACTTAAAATGCTCAATTGGAAATTTTCCATTTTGTTTTCTTCGTTTCTCTTCTTACACAATCTGTTGTTCAACATAAGAGCATTGATAATTGATTTCTGGGACTCAGAGGGTTAGTGACCAAGACAAGACAGAACATACCAGCTTGCTTCAAATATATGAAGGGGTCAGATTTACTCAGCATGTCTGCAACTGTGGTAGTTCGATGGAGGTAACAGGGAAATTGAACACAGTTCAAGGTAAGGAAACAACAAAAAGAATATCCCGAGGTAAAATGGGTTGTTGGAGGCTCAGAGTTCTCACAGTGAAAATGTTTTTCAAGCTAGAAAATTCCTTGGTATTGGTTTCTTCAAGACTGAGATTCTGTGAGTCCATAAATGTAAGCAGTTAAGCCACCATCCATGCCCATGTGTGTGACAGTCTCCTCTTTTAACAACAAAAAGATCCAAAAAGGTTTTTAGCCGACTCTAATATATCAAGTTTTGTTTGGGTGGATGAAAAAGTCCAGTGAAGCTGAATTTATGGAAACTGAGACTATTTCTCCACCCATCTAAATTTTTCACATGAATCTTTGCATCATTGTC
Source organism: Rhinopithecus bieti (assembly GCF_001698545.2). Taxonomy (NCBI): domain Eukaryota; kingdom Metazoa; phylum Chordata; class Mammalia; order Primates; family Cercopithecidae; genus Rhinopithecus; species Rhinopithecus bieti. The sequence goes on from NW_016804163.1 coordinate 1,898,317, forward strand.
TTGGTTCGTAAGTGTCCATGGTCATTTACTAATTTATATAAAAATAGTTTTCTTCTATTAAAGTTGATTTGCCAGTTTCTGCATCTGTTTGATGCAACCACTGGAAATTCTATTCTATTTGCCATATAAACACACAGCAAAACCCCAGTAAACATTTAATATTAAAAATGAGGCCCGTGCATACAATCTGTGTAACAAAAACTTGTTACATATTTTACCTTCTTTTTTTTTTTTTTTTTTTTTTTGAGATTGAGTCCTTGCTCTGTCACCCAGGCTGGAGTGCAATGGCGTGATCTCGGCTCACTGCAACCTCCGCCTCCCGGGTTCAAGCAATTGTCCTGCCTCAACCTCCTAAGTAGCTGGGATTACAGGCATGTGCCACCATTCCAGGCTAATTGTTTGTATTTTCAGTAGAGACAGGGTTTCACCATGTTAGCCAGGATGGTCTCGATCTCCTGACCTCGTGATTCACCCACCTCGGCCTCCCAAAGTGCTGGAATTACAGGCCAGAAAGCCAAGATCTGTCTGTGACTTATTTTCTTCAACACCATGTATCTAATCTATGAGAAATGCCCGTCAGTTGTATCTTTAAAATATATTCAGAAACCAAATTTTGCATGGCTTTCAAGACTAGCATCTGGGTTCAGGCCACCATTACCCTTTACCCTGGTAAGGGCTTCCATCATAGCCTGACTGTGGTCTACTGTTGAAAGAGGAACGGAAGTCATTTTTTTTACAATGTGATATGGTTTGGCTCTGTGTCCCCACCCATATCTCATATTGAATTGTAATCCCTAGTGTTGGAGGTGAAGCCTGTTGGGAGGTGATTGGATGATGGGGATGGAGTTCCCCCTTGCTTTTCTCTTGATAGTGAGTGAATTCTCATGAGATCTGTTTGTTTAAAAGTGTGTGGCACTTCCCCCTTTGCTCTCTCTCTCTGGCCGCCATGGGAAGAAGGTGCTTCCTTCTCCTTCACCTTATGCCATGAGTGTAAGTTTCCTGAGACTTCCCCAGATTTGCTTCCTATACAGCCTGTGGAACTGTGAGTCTCTTCAAAAATTACCTCTTCTCTTCATAAATTACCCAGTCTCAGGTAGTTCTTTATAGCAATGTGAGAATGGACAATTACAAAATATAAGGCAGGTTAAGTCATTTTTCTGCTCAAAACATTCCTTAGTGTAATTGCCAACATCCTTACCATAGCCGATGTTACTGTTTGAATTGTGTCCCCCCAAAATTCATACATTGAAGTCCTAACCCCAGGTACCTCAGATTGTGACCTTATTTGGAAATAGGGTTGTTGCAGATGTAATTAGTTAAAATGAGGTTTCACTGGAGTAGGTTTCACCCTGATATTAGGGTGGGCCCTAATATCAGATAGTTGTGATGTGCAGCATTATTTCTGGGTTCTCCATTCTGTTCCATTGGTCTATGTGCCTGTTTTTGTACCAGTACCATGCTGTTTTGTTCACTGTGGTTTTGTAGTACAGTTTGAAGTTGGGTAATGTGATTCCTCCAGCTTTGGTCTTTCTGCTTAGGATTGCCTTGGCTATTCAGGTTCTTTTTTGATTCTTATATAAAGAGGAAATTTGGAGACAGACAAGCACCCGTCGAGAATACCACATGAAGACGAAGGCAGAGATGGAGTGATGATGCTTCTACAAGCCAGGGAATGCCAAAGATGACCAGCAAATCACAAGAAGCTAGGGCAGAGGCCAGAAACTGATTCTTCCTCACACCTCTGGCAAAGAACTGACCCTGTGGATGCCTTGGACTTCTAGCCTCCAGAACTGGGAAACCGTTTCTGTTGCTGAAGTCACCCAGTTTGTGGCACTTTGTTATGGCAGCCCCAGCAAATTCAAATAGCTTCTAATGCTTTCCAGCAGTCTCCCTGCCTCCCATTGTTAACACATTTAACTCCAGTGCACCTATCTCCTGGCTCATTTCCTTCCAGCTTCCTGATCTCTGCTGTTTCTGGAACACACCCAGATGCTCCTTTGCACTTTCTGGTCCCCCTGATGAGAATAACATTCTTCTTGATACCCACAGGACTTCCTCAATCACTTTCATCACCTTATCATTAATGCCTTTTATGACCTACTCTCTGTAAATTAGACCTCGTGGCCTCCGGTTCTTCATCCCTTTACACTGTGCTTTTTTTTTTTTTTTTTTTTTTTTAGGTTTGGGGATACATGTGAAGGTTTGTTACATTAATATGTTATGGGGATTCATTGTACATAGTATTATTACATCACCCAGGTGTTAAGCTCAGTACCCAATAGTTATCTTTTCCTCCTCTCCCTCCTCTGAACCTTAACCCTCAGGTATATCCCAGTATTTGTTTTCTTCTTTGTGTTCATAAGCTCTTATCATTTAGCTCCCACTTACAATTGAAAACATGTGGTATGTGATTTTCTGTTCCTGTGTTAATTTGCTAAAGATGTTAGCCTCCAGTTCCATTCATTGTCCCGCAAAAGACATGATCTTATTTTTTATGGCTGCATAACATTCCATGGTGTGTATGTACCACATTTTCTTGATCTAGTCTGTCGTTGATGGGCATTTAGGTTGATTCCATGTGTTTGCTATTGTGAACAGTGCTGCAATGAACATTCATGTACATGTGTCTTTATGGGAGAATGCTTTATATTGCATTGGGTATATACCCAGTAATGGGATTATTGGGTCAAATGGTAGTTCTGCTTTTAGCGCTTTGAGAAATCACCATACTGCTTTCCACAATGGTTGAACTAATTTGCATTCCCATCAACAGTGTTCAAGTGTTCACTTTCTCTGCAAACTTGACAGCATCTGGTTTTTTTTTTTTTTTTTATCACTTTTTAATAATAGCCATTCTAACTAATGTGAGATGGCATCTCATTGTGATTTTGATTTGCATTTCTCTAATGATGAGTGATAATGAGCTTTTTTTCATATGCTTTTTGGCCGCATGTACGTCCTGTTTTTCAAAGTGTCTGTTCACATCTTTGCCCACTTTAATGGGATTGTTTTTCTCTTATAAATTTGTTTAAGTTCCCTATAGATTCTGGTTATTAGACCTTTGTCAGATGTATAGTTTCTCCCATTCTGTAGGTTGTCTGTTTACTCTGTTGATAGTTTCTTTTGCTGTGCAGAAGCTGTTAAGTTCAATTAGATCCTTTTTGTCTATTTTTGCTTTTGTTGCAATTGCTTTTGGTGTCTTTGTCATGAAATCTTTGCCCATTCCTAGGTCTAGGATGGTATTACCTAAGTTGTCTTCCAGAGTTTCTATAGTTTTGGGTTTTACGTTGAAGTCTTTAATCCATCTTGAGTTTATTTTTGTGTAAGGAAGGTGTCCAGCTCCAATCTTCTGCATATGGTTAGCCAGTTATCTCAGCACAATTTATTGAATATGATTTCTTCCCCATTGCTTGTTTTTGTCAGCTTTGTCAAAGATCAGATAGTTGTAGATGTGCAGCCTTATTTCTGAGTTCTCTATTATGTTCCATTGGTCTATGTGCCTGTTTTTGTACCAGTACCATGCTGTTTTGGTTAGTGTAGCCTTGTAGTATAGTTTGAAGTTGGGTAACGTGATTCTTGCAGCTTTGTTATTTCTGCTTAGGATTGCATTGGCTATTTGGGTTCCTTTTTGGTTCTGTATAATTTTGTTTTTTTTTTTTTTTTTTTTTCGAGATGGAGTCTGGCTCTGTTGCCCAGGCTGGAGTGCAGTGGTACAATCTTGGCTCACTGGAAGCTCTGCCTCCTAGGTTCACGCCATTCTCCTGCCTCAGCCTCCCAAGTAGCTGGGACTACAGATGCCTGCCACCACACCCAGCTAATTTTTTGTATTTTTAGTAGAGACAGGGTTTCACCATGTTAGCCAGAAGTGTCTCAATCTCCTGACTTCATGATCCACCCAAAGTGCTTGGCCTCCCAAAGTGCTGGGATCACAGGCATGAACCACCACACCAGGCCAGTTCTATATGAATTTTAAAATACATATTAACTGCTCATTTACTGACTGCTTCTATCCTCAAATGCACTTTAACTGTAAGCTCCAAATAGTCAGAGACTTTATCTGTTTTATTTCAAGGCTATATTCCCAGTTTTAGAACATGCTTGGCATGTACTATGCATTCAATAAATATTTGTCAAATGAATGAGTGAGTGTGGAATTTGTTGTTTTTACATCATGATGTTTTTATCACCAGAGTGTTGGAGTTTAAGCTTTCTGATTTAACAAAAAACAAAAGCATATATTTAATTTTAATTGAAGATTTTAAACATATGGTACAAAAGCATTTAAGTGCTTACTGATTCCCCAGCAAGAAAAATAAGTAATTAACATAAAAGTGTCATTAGCTTTGAAGATATTTTAAATTTTAACAGGGAAGATTTCTTTCATTAGTTAGCTTGGGATCTAAAATCTTAAAATTTGTGTAGTCATTGACAATAAGAATAGATTTGATGTCAAGTACTGTGCAAACTTTTATGTAACCAAATAATTTCCATCCCTCAAATACTATGAGATAGTAATTATCTCTTTTGCAAATGCCAGTTTAAAATTGTTAGCCTTTGTGGTGCCAATTACTATATTTTAAATCAGGGATTCTTAACCAGTGGTACCTATCAGAATTACATGAGTGTCACCTCAGATGATTTACGAAAACACACATAAATCTTAGCAAATCTTTTTGGTTGGTCTTGGAGGAACTCTCGCTTGAAGCCAGAACAGAGAGAAAAAAATCGACAGTGGGTTTTGGTGTGTACTCCAAGTTGTGAACTGATGGTTGAAATGATTGTTAGGAAGGGTAAAAGCGTCAGTGCCTCTGAAAGAAGTTGGATTTTGCGAGATTTCCTTCTGAGCATTCAGAGGTCGAATCCAGTACAAGAACATGATGTGCTTCACAGCCTCCTCACGACAGGCAGCCCCAGTGGAAGCTTCAGGAAAGGGATTTTTATTCTTGTAAACAAGAAAGTAGGTTATGTTCAGCTGGGATTCTTTCTCTCTCTCTCTCTGTCTCTTTTTTTTTTTTTCTATGCTCCTTCCTCTAGAGATGAGCAAGGGCTCAAACTGACTTAAATCAGGCTTTGTTTCTAGAGATGTCCGGAGTAGAGAGAACCCTAGGGAGCTGCAATTCATTGAAGTTTCACACCTTGTGGCTTCATCGTCATGAGTAATTTATATAGAAAACAAAATTTAAAATAGGAAAAAGCACACGCGCACACACACACACACAACCCGTGAGAGGATGTGTCTACTCAGCTGTGTTCTCATAACTAGGTGCAGTTCATTTCTAGATTACTGGACTTCTGTGATCAAAAGCAGTTTCTTCCCTAGGAAAGTGGATTGGATAACTTCAGATGGTAAAAGAAAAAGGAAACACAAGACATTGTATAAACTTAGGTTTGATGCTTAATGTACAGAATTACACTATGAATGAATTACATCAATTTATTTATCTATCTATTGCAAATCTAATGACATTTCTTCTTTGTAGAGACAGGGTTTTGCTATGTTGCCTAGGCTGGTCGCAAATTCTTGATCTCAAGCAAATCTGCCCTTGGCCTCCCAGTGTGTTGGGATTATAGGCATAAGCCACTACCCTCAGTCTGATGACATTTTTAAGAGTCGAAATGGTGTTGCCTGGGCTCAATGCTCAATAAGAGTTTGAATGAAAGAATCATTGAGTAAATCAATGAATGGATAGATAGATAAGATAGAATTTTCAAAAAATAAACAAAAGAATGTCATAAATACCCAAATAATACTGCCCTTAAAAACAGTCAAATAGAGGCTGCTGTGTTTGGCAGTTACTTATGAATGACTATACACACATACAAATTAAAAAATTATATGTTTTCATATATTAATTATGACAAAGTAAACATTTCCACTACATGTTTCCATGAAAATTAAAAAACAAAATAGAAAATGTCATATGTCCAGAGACAGCTAAATTAAAAGTATAATGTATCTTTGAAGCAGAAACACTAGGAGATGTGTACCCCCTCAATCTCCCCCGTCTCCCCACCCCGCCGACAGACATTTACTATGGGACTTTGAATTTACACAGTGGGTGGGAGCAGGCTGAACGTCTCTGTAAGGCCATGGTTTTTGCATCTGCTGCCTGAGCTTTGCATCTGCTGCCTGAGCTTGAAACCCATCTCAGTTCTTGTTGCCATGGATCTTGGTGCTTTGAGAGCCCTTCCAAAGCCTTCCTGATGGTGCTAAACCCAAAATCTGACTGAGAAGCAGCAGGAGGACCTAGATGAAGGTGGAACATCTTCAGACCCAGCCGTGCCTCCCATTGAGGAGGTGTCAGAGGTCAGCTGTGTGTGTGAGCTGCAAATGTCTGCATCTTGACTTCTGCCCTCACTCTCACATAAGATCCCTTTGTGGTTCATCTTCAGAGGAATAATGCAGGACAGGAATTCGGAAGTATTCTGCATAGCCAAGTTGACACATTAGAAAGCCACAAGAGGCCACCTGCGGCCACCAGCAGTCATACACATGGTTCCACACTTGGTGGAAGGGTTTCTCCCTTTGGAATAAGATATCTAGACCAGCACAGCCTAAGGGGGCAGAGACTGGAAGGAAAAATTTTGCTTGTGGATTACTAGGAATAATAATGAAAGGAGGTTCCTTTCATTTCACCCTTTGATTCTCAGACCCATGAATTCTTACTACGGGAGAAATAGTACTTTCTATTAGATCCCGATACATATTTTCTCCAAGCCCTGCAGACAGTTACCATCTGGGTAGATAGGGCCCAGCCTAGGCTGGGACCGTACTGGAGTCTTCCAAATGCCATTCTACTCTTCAATCAAGCTGGCTGCCTCAGGAGGAGGGGGAAGACTAACGGTGAGATGAATTAATTGCATGCTGTACTGATTTGAAGTGAAATGAAGTCCACAGGCAGAAATGACCACAGTTTTTCTTCCCAAGACAACACATCATAGCGACCTCCTCATGAGGCTGTCCTGAGAGGGAGAAGGTCGTGTATCAGAAGTACAGGTCAGAGGCACGTAGGGTACTTCCTCATGCAATTTACTTATTCCCTGAAGACCTCATCAAGCCCAATCCCATACATATCTCTTCCATTTAACAATAAAGTGCTGCTGTACATGTCCAAATTTATGGCTTACTGGATCAGCCAACACCTCGTCATGATGAAAAACTCAGCTCACATGGCAAGTTATGGTCCGAGTTCAAGCAGTCAGCTGCTAAGACTGAAAGCTGTTTCTCCAAAGGTAAATAGACACCTACCGAAGACAATATGGCTTTGCTCCAGAATCCTGAGTGTTTTCACTGTGATTCTCTTATCAACTTGCCCAAAGCACCAACCAGCATCTCAATCTGCCACCTAGATAAACACATCACATTTGCTGGGTCTGACGGTCCATGCAGAGCCCGCACTACTGTAGAGCCTTCCCTTGTTCTGGACTCCACTCGAAACTGGCAAGTGTTTAGGTCACTTAGCAAATGAGTTGAAGTAATGGGCCCAGATGAGGTACATGTTGTCTCCAGCATCTGATGAAATTTATCAGACATTGATACATCTTTCTTAGTGATTGGGAACAGATTCCACAACTTGACCTTCACCACTACTAAAAGTAGTATCTTGATATGTCCCAGACCATTGGACCATCAGTGACTTCACCAAGATGAAAGGCTTCTAAATTTTTGGAGGATTTCTTTTCATTTTCTGTCCTCTGACTTGCAGTGTCTCACCAATGTGTCTAGGGTAGTTGCGACTACCTGCTCAGCAGGTTTAGTCGGTGTTATGGGCCGAATTACCGCCCCCTCCCCACCGTCAAATTCGTGTAATTCCCAGTACTTCAGAACATGACTATATTTGGAGATAGAACCTTGAAAGAGGAAATTAAATTAGAATGAAGTCCTTAGCATAGGCCCTAATCCAGTGTGACTAGTGTCCTGATGGAAGAAGAAATTTGTTCCAGAGGGAATACCATTTTGAAGACACTAGAACAAAGTAGTATCTACAAGCCATGGAGAGAGACCGTAGAAGAAACCAGCTCTGCCAACACCTTGATCTTGGCCTTTTAACCTCCAGAATGGTGAGAAAACAAAATGTCTGTTGTTTAAGCCACTCTCCATGATACCCTGTTATAGCACCCCTAGCAAACTGATATGATCAGCGTATTATCAATGCAATACACCAGTGTGACACTCAGAGAAGGAAAAAATCCATAAAAGTGTCCTTGGGCTAGATTCTGGTATGTGACTGAAGAATTGAGAAATCCCTGAAGGACAGTGAAGGACAGTATGGGACTGAAGAACTGATAAATCCTGGAAGGACAGTGAGGGACGGTATGGAACTGAAGAACTGATAAATCCCAGAAGGACAGTGACGTTCCCTTGGGCTCGATTCTGGTATGGGACTGAAGAATTGAGAAATCTCTGAAGTACAGTGAAGGACAGTATGGGACTGAAGAATTGAGAAATCCCTGAAGGACAGTGAGGGACAGTCTGGGACTGAAGAACAGATAAATTCCTGAAGGACAGTGACGTTCCCTTGGGCTCAATTCTGGTATGGGACTGAAGAACTGAGAAAATCCTGAAGGACATATTGCTGACTTTTTCAGCTTAAAGCAGACACTTGCTTATGATCTTCACTAAGAAGTATAAAGCAGAAATTTTAAGTTTCTAATATTCATATTTATTAATTTTATACTAAATGCATCCATAAGGTCTCTGGAGTAGAGTAGATTAATCATTATTTACTTTACAGTAAACAATTTCATGGTTGCCCTGTGCCCAAATTCCTATCCCTGGGGCAGCGTGATGGAAGCCTGAAGCCATCCTACACATAAGGTATTTGTATTTCAGGTGAAAATCCTGCAGAGTGTCCAGGTGCTTCTGTGCATGCTGTCCAGCTTCTTTCCTCAAAGAAGGGAGAGAACTTTTGCTTCTTCAGGAGGACCCTGAGTTTTATCTCCAACCCTTTAGAATAGAAATCCATCTCACCAGGGGAAGGATAACACCACTGTCTTCAGCTCTGTAACTCCGTGTCTCCCAGCCCAGGTCTTCACACCCTTCTGACATGAAGAAAAATACCTCCAGGAGATAGAGCTCTCTAGAGTTTTACGTAAGCAGTCAAAAATTATTTTCTGAGACTTGCGTTTAGTCCTGGTTCTGTTTCCGCAAAATTTGTTCAGATACAAAAATATTTTCTCTAAAGCACCACAAGGGGTCAGCAAACTTGTTTCTATAAAGAGACAGGCAATAAATAATTTAGTCTTTGGGTCTCACAAACAGATTCTGTCATACAGTCTACGTTTGTTTGTTTTAACTCTTTAAAATGCAAAACCTTTCTTAGCTTAAGA
>NW_016804163.1:1907984-1924298 GCF_001698545.2 Rhinopithecus bieti
CCCCTCTTCAAAATAGGCTACAGGCTGGATTCGGCTTGCAAGTTTTCCTGGTATAGAGAGAAAAAGTACTCACCAGGTCCATCGTCACATGCCAGATACAAGGGGATGTCTGAATTTCCTCTAGCAAAGCCACATTTGGAACAACAGCTGCAATTGGAATCCCCACCTGATTAAATTTTCAATAATCGGCTTTCATTCTCCAATATCCATCTGCTATCTACGCAGGCAAAATAGCCGAATAGAATGGAATCCCCCACCCCTGCATCTTTCGAGTCCTTGATGGTGGCAACAATCTCTGCACTCCAGGAATGTGTGCTACCTTTGGTTTACTATTATCAAAGGCAGGGGCTGTTCCAGCGACTTCCATTTTGCTCTCTTTTCACTCCACTGTCAGGTACATGCGGGAATTCTACAAGTTCTTTGCAGATGCTCTGACCATTCTGGTGCTAGGAAAGTAATCAGAAGGTGGCCCACTGTGAGGCAGACTCCAGCCAAGACTCCATTAGTTATCTGACAGCCACAATTTCCTACTCTGACCAGTGACCACAGGAAGTATTGTCAGTTTAGAACCATGAAATAAATCCTGTAATTCCTCAAGATCTGATCATTTTTCCCTACCCAAAGCTGTCATTATGGTAAATAGCGTGTGTCCTTGGGTGAGACCACAAAGAGGATGATTTGCAGGTGTACGTTGTTTTTGTTTTGCTATGCAGCAGTGTCCTTTTTTCAATGGGATGGCTTCAGGCTTTCTTTACCCTGCCTCAGGGGTAAGAATCTGGGCACAGGGCAGCCATTTCAGAGGCTTTGAGTGTATGAAATGGAAATTAATTGAAGGACATGACTCTAATTTGGTTATTCAATTCAGACTTCAGTTCAACAGACTATAGTTTTTCTACTTAATCAGGTCAAGTAAAATTTCAGCAGACTGCCCATCAGTTTCAGTTCTAGTTTGACTAGCAGACATTATACAATTGGCCATTCCAGTAACTCACCTTGTCTTCAGTGACTAAGTGCCCTCACTTGGCTCTGTTGGAGCTCAGGAAATATTAATAATCCCCTTAAATATGCCGCTTTGGACTTCGAAAAGAGAGCTCCCGGGGAACAGCAAATGCAGGGACAGGCTTTCCCTGAAGTGTTCCCATCTACTAAAGGCCGGATCCTCCAGAACATAGTCAATTGTTGTGAATCCCTTCCACAGATGTCTTATGAGCAGGGTGAGACTGATGCATATCACGGAAAGAAGACTACAGTTGACACCACACCCAGAGCCCAGATGACTTTGTACCAGATGGTTGTCTGTTTTCCAGGCCCACTTATCTGCTCTAAAAGTTATTTTCTCCCCCTCTAACTTGTCTTCATTTTCTACTCCTTCTCCCTATGAAGAAGGGCACATAGCCTTCCAAATTCCATTGTTATTGAGTTCTCACCTTCCTGTGATGCCCCCATGCACATAATAAATGTGTTTGCCTTTTTCCTGTTAATTGCTCTATTGTTGGTTTATCTGTCAGACTCAAATGTTAAAACTCCAGAGGGGAAAGAAAGGATCATCTTGCTCCAACAGCTCCCAACAGCTTCCCCCATCCTGGAATCCCATTCCTTCTATTGTGTAGAGAGCCCAGTTCAATGTAGCAGTTTCCTTGTGATTTCTGACTTACAGAAGAGAGAACTCTTCAAAAACGCTGCAGCTTCCCCCCTTGAGTTGTTTTCTCACATCTGTGAGGAAAGATATGTCTTCTAGGTCTTTCCAGATCTGGTCATACATGATAAATCCACATTAATATTCCAGCATCCCTAAACCTTTATTTAGACAGCTTTATTGAAAGACAGCTTTATTCATATACCATAAAATTTAACATTTTAAATTGCACAGTGTTGTTTTATTTATATATATTCACATACTTATGTAACTGTAGCACTACCTAATTTGATGATATTTTCATCACATCAAAAAGAACCCTGTGCCCATTAGCAGTCACTCCCTTTTCTTTATATTCCTCATCCCTCACCAACAAGCCCTAGGCAACCACTAACCTATTCTGTATGAAGGTTCCAATGTATTCAAATCCTTGCCAAAACTTATTGTTTGTCTCTTTTATTTTAATCATCTAAAAGGGTATAATATGTTGTCTGTGGTTTTGATATGCATTTCCTTAGTGACTAATAATTTGAGTATCTTCTTATGTGCCCGTTGCCACTGGCGTGTCTTCTTTAGATAAGTTTCTATTCAGATTCTTTGCCCATTTAAAAAACTGGGTTATCCTTTACTTATTAGGTTTTAAGAGTTATTCATATTTTGATACAAATCCTTGGGTTTCAGTCAATATGAATGGGCAAAAATCATGCCATTCTTTCAGCTGGCCTTACACCTCCTCACGGGTCACACTTAAATTTTCATAATTTGGGCCTGTTGGCAACTACCTCCAGGAAGGTCACTTCAGGTATTTTTGGCCAAGGAGGACAAACTTCTTCACAGAGTTGAGAAAGCTGGTTCTGCCAACAAGGGATCTTGGTGGGACTTGGTGTTTGAGGTGCCCAGTTTAATCAGAATCTCTGCACATGTTCTCATGCCAGTTTTCAGGATTTCATTCACTCTCAATGCACTAACCCAACTTCAACAAAAGAAGATCTCATTTTCTTTTCCCAAGTTCTCCACTTTTAGCAGCAATAAATCCATCCAATTTTACTTATTTTTTTCACCAAAATATCCTAAGACAGCAAATACTTGGTCACCTGGAGCCTTGACTCTTACGGACGCTGGTGTGATTGTCTAAACGGTTCTGACACTGCATGCCTGGGTTACTAAAGGCCCACTGCACTGGAAACTAGATCATTTGTGCCTTTAAATTTAATTAGATCAGAGAACCAGTTCCAGAAATACCCCAATGCGTAGAACATATTGTTAATATTCTGTTTCTCTGGAACCGCTCTCAGTAGCAAACTCTGTTTCAGCAGGGTTCTATCAGAGAGGTAAAAACACCAGAAGATACATATCTAAATGCATATATACAAACACATGCTAATATTGTTTAGCTCTGTGTCCCCATCCCAGTCTCACCTCGAACTGTAATCCCCGTAATCCCCGTGCGTCAAGGCCAGGACCAGGTGGAGGTAATTGAACCACGGCGCCAGTTTTCCCTACGCTATTCTCGTGAGAGTGAGTGAGTCTCACAAGATCTGACGGTTTTTACAAGCGTCTGGCCCTGCTTGCACTTACGCTGTCCTGCCGCCCCGTGAAGAAGGTGTCTGCTTCTCTTTTGCCTTTGTCATGATTGCAAGTTTCCTGAGGCCTTCCCACCCATGCAGAACTGTGAGTCAAACCTCTTTCCTTTATAAATTAGCCAGTCTTGGATATCTCTCCATAGCAGCGTGAGAGCAGACTAATACGCACACAGAGAGATTTGTTGCAAAGATTTGTTGGAACTGGGTAAGGTAGTTAGGCCGTCCTTCTAAGACTGTTGTCTTCACATCTGGTGTTGGAGCTTGAAGTTTACTGAAGTTCACAGGGTAGGCACTTTGGAACGGAATATGAATGGGAAGTCCACAAGCACAGCTGAAGCTCCCAGGAGTGACTTTCCCCTGTGTTAGTTCTTCTGGTGTTCACCTTGTGTTACGAGTGTCATTTCAGAAGTCAGGACCCTTTAATGTATTGAGACATTGGCCCAGGAAGCTCAGATGCAAAAGTCAAGCCGTGTAAGGCCATGTGTAGGCCCAGATGCTGCCTCCGGCCAAGGAGCTTAGTCAGCAGACCAGCGGCACAGTGTGTGAGCTACAAATGCTATGCCTTTATTTCCACCCTGCAAATCTTACTCAAAAAAATGTATGTGTGGCCCATGCTAACGGGAAACATAGAAGAGGGAGAATTCTGGGAAACGTTTTTCAGCCTAGGTGAACAGACACACGACAAGGCTACCTCATATAGTTAAATACTTAAATATTTCTTTAAACAAAATGGCTTTATTGAGGTATAATTGATATACAAAAGACAGCATATGTTTAATGTGTACAATTTAATGAGTCTGGGTATATGGATATACTCATAAATTCTAGCTATAATCAAGGCAATAAGTACATCTATCACCTCCAACAGTATTTTGTTTTGTTTTGTCATAAGAAAACTTAACATGGGTAAGAATTACAGCTGAGCCTAAGGAGACATAACAAGCAAATGCAATGTGGTAGCTAAGATGAGATCCTGGCACAGCAAAAGGATGTTAGGTAAAAAGGAAGGAAATATGAATAAAATATGAACTTTAGTTAATAATAATATACCGATATTAGTCCATTTATTGTAACCAATGTAGCACGTTATTGTAATACATTAATAATATGGGAAGCAGAGTGTGTGGTTCTATGAAAACTTGACAATTTTTGTAATTTTTCTCTACATCTAAAACTGTTCTAAATTAAAATACTTATTTTAGTAAAAGTTACATATGATTGTTCTTCAAATATGCTTGCTCTTTTTTCCATTAGGCTATGGCTTTTCACTGGTTCCCATTCCTTCTTAAATCTCCTTAATTATTATAAACATGCCTTTTTGACCTATTTTATATTCTCCTATTGTTCTTGAATCATCAGTTCTTTAATGGCTGCTTCCACATAATTTTCTTCATCGTACTTTATTTTCTTGTGTATCTAATATTTTTCACTGTGACATTATATTTGATAAATTTTCCTCTATTAAATTTTGAATTCCTAACTTACAAAAGTGTCTACAGGTGGTTTTCAGATTACTTCTTTTAAGGTTCCAATAGGTTCATGTGTAGAGAAGTGTTTTAAATGAATTTCAAGCCTTATGATTCCCATATTCTGCCAGTAAGTATTCTTAATTGCTAACAACTGAGACCCACTCTGGCTGATTTAAACAAAACCCAACTTATAAAGGACATTGGGATTGTCAGAGTGCCCTGAAAGGACTCGAGACCAGCCTTGGGTGCTGCAGAGTCAGAGCAGTTTCTAAATCATGCTGCACAATCGTTTCCATCAAGGCCACAGGCAGTACCACTTTAATCACTAATACCACTCATTCTTGATATTGGGTGCAGTTGCTGGATTTTTAATCACTGTTACCTGTGGAAAGTAGCGTTACATGGCTGCTGCTGCTGCCACAATCCTCGCCAGTGGGGACACCACATAGCATTCAATTCTGATTCGACAGCTAGTCAAATCTGGCAGAAGTACATCTGTTTGGGAGGGCCGGGTCATATGGTCACATGTGTACACAAGCTGCAAAGATGGGATAGCCGGGAAATTGATTTTTGTCTTCTTCATGGGACAGGCTCCCTATCTATTACGCAGGCTACCACAGCACACAGGTTCCAAAACGTGGGAATGGGGTTCACATTCTGGGCAACCCAAAAGAATAACACATGTCCTGAACATACACCACAGGACAGCATACATTTGGTCAAGTCTTATGATGTAAATTTTCACCGGAGACTTTTTTCATTTATCCCAGAATGTGAGATAGCTATAATATGTAGTTCAGTATGTATGTGTTTGTAGGGGAGGGATCAGATCAATGCACCATGTCTCTGGAAAATGGATGCAGGTGATTATACTCATGGTGAGGTGAGGTTAAAGGGATGGGCTGAAATATTCCTGTTCTTCCCTTTGCCAAAGTGAGAAAAAGGAATTTAACCATAGTGTGTTTGCAACTTTCAACCATACCCCATTTCTGTTCTAAGGAAGTGACAGGTGTGTGGCTTTTCTGGGGAACTTTGCCCAAATTTCAATATAGTTCTAGGTGGTCATGTTCAGAAAGTTGTGCCATTTGGGCTGGTGCTGCTGGCAGAAGTGGCTAACAGTGTGGACTTGGGAGGCCAAGCATCACGTTCTGGCTTCACCACTTACTAACTGTAGGACTGTGCACAAATTCCATAATATTTCTATTGGTCTCAGTCCTCTCATACGTAAAATGGATGTAATCACATTATCTGCAAAAGAAGGGCATTGTGAGAACAAGTGAAAGAATGTAGTTATGCATTATCTACCATATGTCCTACATTCTCTTGTATTATCTCCTGGAATTCCAACACCTCTTCTGTTGACAAGAGTATGTTCCTGAAAAACCAAAGCTGGGCCGTAAAGACAGATTCATTTATGTGTTCAAGAATGAAGCTTACGTGGCTAGGAAATCTTAACTTTAAACACCACTTTTGGGTTTGCAATTAAAGTACAATGTAGGAAAGGAGAGAGATTTGGAAAAATCTAAATGAAATATACAGGGATATACAGGGTCTCTGTGGTGGAGAAGCTCCCCTCTAAGGGGTTGTGACCCCCGAAATAAACTATGATCATTTTCTTTACTCAGCTACATATACTACTGTTTTATATTTTGTCTTAAAGATTAATATGTGCTTTAAACCCAAAGCTTCATATTTTGAAGCCAAACATAAAATTTCTAATGAAAATTCTTGATGGTGATGATCATTTTAAAATTTTATAATGTGCATACAACTTCAATCCTCTGGGTTCTATGTTTGGAATTAAACCCTCAGTCTCTGTGTGTTATAAGTTTTTCATGATATCTCTATGTAATTAATGCCTTTAAGGAAAATGAAACAGGAGACCCAGATACATTTGAATTTCAGGCCGTTAAAAAATAATATTTTAGCATAAGTGTATCTCACACAATATTTGAATACATTAAGAACATACAAATATATATTATATATAAAATAAATATATTATATATATAAAATATACATAAAATATATACACACACATATACATATATATCCCACTTTACTGAAATAAGCAACTAAAATGGACATCACCAGACTAAAGTGAGAGGGACATACTAGGGACATAATTATACAAAAGTACTCTTTGCTTACCTGACGTTAAAATACAATGGGACATCTGTACTTTTTCTAGCAGCCTTAGTCAAGCAGGCACATCTAGGCACTCCTGATGCCACCAGTCTCTCCTTTGACAGCCTCCATGTTAAGTTAGAAATGCAGCCAAAAGTCACTATACCCACCCTAGAATTCAGGGATTTAAACTCCTCCCTATTTTACTCATTTCTTTTAGCCCATTGGGATTTTTTAATGTCCTTTACTAAATTTATTCATTTAAAAATATTTTTATTCCCTTTATATCAATGAATATATGCTAGTCCACTTGTAAATTAATCCACAATGATAAACTCAATTCACTCTCTACCTGTAAAGGAGCTAGAACACTCTCAATATCACTGAAGCCCTGTGTCCTCTGAAGCTGATGGCTTCACCTGCCCTTTCCACAGGTCACCACTGTCCTGAAGTGTGGGTGTATTATTCACTCTTTTTTAAAATGATTTATCCCATACGTGTATATCCCTACAAAATAATTTTATTTAGTTCTGCATGCCTCATTCCTTTTCTAATGATATGATACTTTATGCATTTTTCTGCAACTAGCTTTTTTTTCTTAGTTCAAAATTCTGTTTCTGAGATTTACAGTCTTAGCTGTGGTTCTCCTAGAAGCTGTGTGTGGAAAGTTCTGAGAATGCCGGTAGGTAAATGTGGGAGTGACATAGGAAGGGGAGACAGCTAAGAAACAGTGCACATGGAGCCTTCAATCATGGTTGGTGACAGAGGCTTAATTCTGCCAGGTAATTCTGGGAAATGATGCAAAACAGGAGCCTTAGAAGCATCCTGCTGAGAGAAAAGGAGTCAGGGTAGCTGGGTTCCCACTCTTGAGAGGAGCTAGTGAGGAGGAGCTACGTGGGAGTTCTTATTTCTTCGCACCCCTGGCAGGGTTTCTTGCTGCAGTTCTGAGGTTGGGGAATGAGCCCTCCTGCACAGAGGGGAAGACACTGGCCGCTAAAAATTGGCTGAAGCAAAGTACACTGGAAGATTGAGAGAACTTCTCGCAAAGAATCTTAAGGTACAAATGACGAAGGTTTATTTCTCCTCAAATAACCAAATGATGTAACATAAAAAGGATACGATTTGGAAATTTTGATCCAGGCTGAACTGCTTACTGCAAAAAATTTTGACTAACCTCTTTGAATGTGTTCTTTTTCTCATATGCAATATAGGGGTGTTCATCGTATTTATACGCTGTGGTTATGAGAGTTAAACATGGTCATCTATGTAGGACGGGATGCATTTGAATCAAAGAGCCCATAATATCATTGTTCTCCTCTCACTGTTACAAAACCAGGTTTTCTCCTCAACCACTATCCTATGGCCTATCATTGAGTTGTAGCCAATGGGATGTCAGGAAAAACGTGCTATTTCCAAGCCTGGCCCGTGAGTTTCCATTGTGCTATGTTCCTGTTCAGCTGACTGCAAGAGAGAGAATCTCCACAGAGAACTTGCAAACTGAAGATGGCTTGGTGCGATTCGCTGAGCAAAGAAGAAACTGCTATTTGTTTCTTTCACATTGTAGACTTAAGAGCTAATTGTTACAGTAGATTGCACTAACCTAAATAAAACAGTATTTGTTATTTTGAAGTTCATGACTGGAGGCAGGATTCTTACACCAAACCCTAGATGAAGGATTTTATTTATGAGTTATTGAATTACAATGTAAAGAATTGTAAAAAGGATTTATGGCATATCTACTTTTTTGTATACTTAAATAAGATTGTTTTCAAAATAAAGGATTTTAGCATTTAGTATTTGAAACCAAACATAAAAAGAATATATATAATTAATGGAATTTGGTAAAGAACAATTAAGAGACATAGCTCAATTGTTCATTATAATTTGCTTCTCAGTTGCAACTGCAGGATGTATTTCTAGGAAAGGCTATTGATTGATTCCAAAACCTATCTTCTTCACATGTGTTGCTGTGTTAGTCATGGCAATCTCATTTCCCTTGCCAGTGAATGATTTAGAAATGGTCAAAGAACATAATTTCTGTCAATTCTTCCCTCGAAACACTTCTCTGAGAACAAAATCACACAGGAAGATATTCTGTCTCTGCTAACTGTTGTGATGCACGCAGGTGAACACTGGAAATCTGGCATCCCACTCATGACCATGAAAAACTGAGCTGAGATCCAAGCAGACGTGTAGAAGGATGAAGAGAAATCAGGGTCTTGATGATGGCTTTAAGCTTAAGCACTTGGCCCATCAAACCTGGAGCTTCTCTTTTCAGGACTTCTTGTTACATGACATAACACAATTTTCTCATTGTTTACGCTGGCTTGGGCTGTGGTTTTCTGTTGCTAGCAGCAGGATGCAACTTAAGTTTTCCATCATTTTCACCAGGTTTATGAAGAACATTCAGGAGTGTGATGGTTAATAGTGTCAGCTTGATTGGATTGAAGGATACAAAGTATTGATCCTGGGTGTATCTGTGAGGGTGTTGCCAAAGGAGATTAACATTTGAGTCAGTGGGCTGGGAAAGGCAGACCTACCCTTAATTTGGGTGGGGACAATCTAATCAGCTGCCAGTGCATCTGGAATCTAAAGCGGGCAGAAAAATGTGAAAAGAGAGACTGCCCTAGCTTCCCAGCCTACATCTTTCTCCCATGCTGGATGCTTCCTGCCTTTGGAACATCGGACTTCAAGTTCTTCAGTTTTGGAACTCAGACTGGCTCTCCTTGTTCCTTAACCTGCAGAAAACGTGTATACATATATATTCCATTAGTTCCGTCCCTCTAGAGAACCCTGCCTGATACAAGGAGCAAATAAAAACAAGATGCCTTTTCTTGAAATTTTTCAAACTGGTTGTCACTTATTCTCTATTTGCTAATGGTTGTATTTAAATAGCAAGGGGGCACATTCTAGAAGCATGGCATGCTTGACAAAAGAAAAACCTTTATGTTCTTATTCTTAATTTACGGTGATAAGGATGGGCAGTAACGAAACTGCTTCACATAAAAGTGTAAGCAGTCACTGTCACAGTCATCAAACGAGACACTGAGCTATGTGTTCACGGATTTCTGCTTTAGGATTTTTCCAGGGTGAACTGACAAGCCTAGATTTCTTGACAATTGAGTCAAAGCGGGGCATCCTCTTCATATGCATATGAATACTACCAGTCACTTTTCAGGGAAAACCTAATACCTAGCATACTTATTAAATGTCTAACTTTTTTTTTCTAACTGGTCTTTCCAAAGTTAAGTATTAAATAAATGAGCTCTTGCCCAGATCTCAGTGGAAGGAAGAAAGAAAAACCATCATGCATGTGTGTGTGAATGTGTGTATTTCTCATTGAGGCTCCTATTGTTTCTATTAATTGGTTGTAATTTTAGACACATACAGATAATGTAAACTGTACAATATGTAATCTCCCAACAGTTCTGCAGTATATCTTAACAGATTATAAAGAGCCATTTTATATTATAAAATACTATAAACAGTTCTTTTTCAAAATAAAATGTAAACCTGTAAGTGTCTGGAAGTATTGTAAATTTAGTCCTTTTGAGAAAAGAGGTCAGCACCATCTGAGTACACAGTTGCACAGTCGTTTTTTGCCAGGGGAGTGGGCAGGATTTGTATCAGGGTATTCTCTGAGTTAAACGGAGACAAGATCTTGTCAGGAAGTAGAACCACAGCAAAAAGGAAAGGAGATAGCATGAACTGGAATCAGGTTAGGATGAGTATGGAAATGAGGAATTTGAAAACTGGTTTCAAATACTTGCCAAGAGTTAGGAGGCCAGGTACAAAGAAGGTTGGACACAGGAAGCTTAAGGAAAAAAAAGTTTCATGTTTACAAACGGAAACCGGAAGAGCCTCGTAGAACCTTAAGAATCTGCGTGCATCTGGTCGTGTCTTCTTCATCACACTCAAGCTCAAATGTTAACTTTCAGCATCACTAGTTTAACAATTGTCTTAAAAGTCACTAACAATGTATGCTTCTTTGTGCCTCTGTGGATGTCCTACAGAGTTTGTTTTTTTTTTTTTTAAATAAACTTTATTGTTTAGAACAGTTTTAGGTTTGTAGCAAAATCAAGCAATTAAGTACAGAGTTCCCGTATATCCCCTGCCTTCACCCTCCATATCAATATTCCCCACAAGAAAGGTGCAATCGTTCTACTCAGTAAACCCACAATGACACATTACAACCCAAAGTCCATACTGTACGTTAGGGTTCACTCTTTGTGTTGTACATTTTTTGAGTTTGGACAAATGTATGATCTTCTGTATTCGTCATTGTAGGATCGTGCAGAATAGTCTCCCTATCCTAAAATCTTCTGTGCTTCAGCTAATCCTCTTTTTCTCACCCCCATCCCCTAGTAAACATGGTCTTTTTTACTGTCTCTATAGTTTTGTTCTTTCCAGAATGTTATATAGATGAAATCACACAATATGTACTCTTTTCTGATTGGTTTCTTTTACTTATTAATGTGTATTTCAATTTCCTTCAGACCTCTTCAGGGCATTGATAGCTCTTTTCTTTTTAGTTCTAAATAATATTTTAATTGTACTGCAGTTTATTTATCCATGTACTTCTTGAAGGACATCTTTGTTGCTTCCAAATTTTGGAAATGATGACTAAAGCTGCTGTGGACCTTAATGAGCAGGTGCATGTATGTTTTCAACTCATGTGTGCAAATACCAAAGAGTATGATGGTTGTGTCATATGATGAGAACATGTTACATTTTGAAGGAAGCTGCCAAACGGTCTTCCAAATTTTCTGTACCATTTTGCATTCCAACCAGCAATGAATGAGAGTTCCTCTTTTTCCACATCCTGCCCAGTATTGAGTGGTGTCAGTATTCTGGATTCTGTCTTCTAACAGGTGAGTGGTGATGTCTCATTGTGGTTATAATTTGTGGTTCTCTGATGACATAGGATGGGGAGCATGTTGTCTTATGCTTATTTACCATCTGTAATTTGTGTGTGTGTGAGTGTCTGTTCAGATCTTTTGTCTATTTTTAAATCAGCGTTTTTGTTTTCTTATTGTTGAGCTTTTTAAGAGTTCTTTGTATAGTTTGGATACCAGTTCTTTACCATGTGTGTATCTTGCAAATATTTTCTCCCAGTCTGCAGCTTGTTTTGCCAGTCTCTTGACAGAGGCTTTGGAAGAGCAGAAGTTTTAAAATTTAATAAAGTCCAACTTATCAATTCTTTCTTTCATGGATTGTGCCTGTCTTTGGTGTCATATTCTAAAGAGTCACTGCAAAATCCAAGGTCATCTAGAATTTCTCCTATGTTGTCTTTTAGGAGTTTCATGGCTTTGCATTTTCCATTTAGGTCTATGACCTATTTTGAATTAATTTTTGTAAAGGGTCTAACAGTTTTATAGAAATTGTAAAATGTTTATTACATGAAATTTTCACAGATGGCTGCATGGTTTATTTAGTATTAGGAAACGTTTTTCTTTTTCTTATGACATGCCACATAAGTAGGAGATAAAGATTTGGTTTTCAGTTAATCATGAAGGAGAAGCCAAGACCCTGAATATCTGCTTAATTATGTCCGTTAATTACCTGTTCCTAAGTGTTCATTCTAGTTCACTCTTTCTAAAACTATTTAATGTTTTAGAGGGGCTTCACCGAAGTTAGAGAATTAATCAGAGAGCTTGCTGTTTGAAAAGATTAATTACTGCTGAAATTATTCTTTACTCTTATGCTCTGTTGAGGTTATTATGTCCTATTTTATAGATGAGAAAACTTGTAATCAGAGAGTTTATGCCAAGGTCTCAAAGCAAGAATGTGGTGTGATGGTCACCAAAGCCTATAGTTTTTCTGCAGCTTTCCAATCCATCTCAGTGTAGCAGGAACTTGAAATTGTCTTGGGCAGGACATTTACAAATTTTCCTGTTTTCTTTCTTGGCTAAACTCCTATCCACTTTCAGTTTTTCTCGTTGATTTTCTCTCAATGATTTTTATTCTAAAGCACTACTTGATTTCCATCATAAGAAAGTATGGTCATTTTGTTTGTGTACCTCCTCCAGTATTTTGTTCCAAAAGACACTCTCTTCAACAAATAACATAAATGTCTTATTTTTGAGGAAAAGAGACAACAAAATGATAAATGAGATTCATCAAGTTCAATTCATTTGTTAATCTAGCTGAATGAATAAGACAAAAAACAAGTCTATCTATAATTAAATGTTATTTACGCCAGCATATGACTAGCACAGTACTACACCATGCAGAACACAATAAAATTGCTGTACACATGTTTCAGCTTCACCAAGACTGCAGTCTATTCCGGGAATTAAGAAAACAGTGTACAACATGTTACTTGACTACTGGGTGATACATATAGACTCCAAGTGCAGAAGTAGTATGTGGAAATTTAAAAACAATTCACATGTTATAACTTTCAATGTTACTTTTTCTTGAATTATTTTATTTTAGGATAATTGTAAACTTGAGAAATAGGTACAATTTTTATGTACTTTTACAAATGCAGAAACAGATTAAGTGAAATAAATGATGTAAATGATGTGCCTACTCCTACTACAGTAGTAGGAAACAGTTAAGCCAGAACTGAAACCTAAATCTCATTGTAACTTTTTTTTTTTTTCCTCCACACTCCTGGAAACATCTGCGGGATTACAATCCTTGTGGTAGGTTCCTGAAGTGTGTAGTTCTTGTATTGAGTATTAAATGATTTTAGAGATTTAAAAGAGCATTGGTAACAGGGAAAAAATGAAGACAAGAGAATAGAATTGAGGCAGGTTATGAATCAATGTGTTGCTTCTAATAAGTTAAATGCTCTGCACAGCCTGAGTGGTTTATGATTGAGAATAATGGTGAATAACGTTGTATTGTACAAAGAACAATTTATACTGGTTATTGGTTTGCATTTTCAGTTTCTAATATTGTGTCATTTACTGCTTCTGAATTCTTGGGATATATTAGTATGTTATCTGAGTATATATAAGCAAACGATGCTGAAAAAATGCTAAAGGCATTGTGATTCATAGCTGCTATATCTCTGAAGTAGTGTACTTATAGAGAACCCAACAAAACCCAAACATAGACTCTATACACCTAGGTGTTTTGTTTTGTTTTGTTGTTTTAGTTAAAGATGAAATATAATTATCTCAAGAGAGCCAGCATCCATAATGTGATATAAAATAAGAGAAAAAAATGGCATGGAGCCTAAAAAGTTATCCACAGATCAGTGATTTATTGACATATCTGATTCAGCAAAAAGTTAGCTTTAGACAATTGAGTACCCTGGAGAAGACTCACTAGTTTCACAAACATAATAATAAATCTAAATTTTAGGAAAGTAATGGTTATTTACTTCACAAGACACTCTTCCAAAGTTTTCCACTTAGTTGAAATATTAAAACTCTGAATAAAACTCTCAAACGAATACTGTGCAAGGATATCCCACTACATCCTTATTTCTCCTCCTTAGTGATGTAAAGAGGCAATCAGAAGGCAATAAAGTACATTTGAAATATGGTTACTCATCAGAAAGTATGATAGCTAAGAGAATAAAAATTATTTTAAAGCACTTAGCAAATCAAAAATGCTTTACGAATACTAAGTAATGGGGCGAAGCTTGCCAGGTGGGCAACATATAATTTGTTAAGTAATTCAGAATGTATTTTGTTCTCTAAGGGAGAACTAGCTGGATTTCAGCAGCAGAATTCAGAATGAACCAGTGTAATATGAAGAGCCAATGCAAGGTGTGTGTTTTTGGCTATGCCTATGATAATGCACAGAAGGGTAACAGATAAACTATTTCAGTTATTTTATTTAAAAAGTCTATATCATAGAAAGTGGCCAGTTTTCATTGTATTCAATTTAATTAGGGTTTACTCATTGTCCAGTGTATTAGTCCATTCTCACATTGCTATAAGGAAATACCTGAGACTGGGTAATTTATAAAGGAAAGAGGTTCAATTGACTCACAGTTCCACGTGGTTAGGGAAGCCTCAGGAAACTTACAATCATGGCGGAAGGTGAAGGGGAAGAAAGGCACCTTCTTCACAGGGTGGCAGGGAGGAGAAGTGCACAGTGAAGTGGGGGAAAAGCCCCTTATAAAACTATCAGATATTGTGAGAACTCACTCACTATCATGAGAACAGCATGGAGGTAACTGCCCCTGTTATTCAATTACCTCCCACCAGGTCCCTCCCACAACACATGGGAATTACGGCAACTAAAATTCAAGATGAGATCTGGGTGGGGACACAGCCAAATGGTATCATCTACTATACATTACATACTATGCTTGGTTACAAAAATAATAAAAATTAGACGTCATAGGCCCCTCTCATCTTGAGGGGGATGACAAATGTATAAATGGAAAATTATTATGGAATGTGTTAAGACCGTGTCTCAATTTGTTTTGTGCTTCTTATAACAAAACACCTGAGACTGGGTAATTTATCATGAACAGAAATTTATTGTTTACAATTCGGGACGCTGGGAAGTCCAAAATTGAGGGTCTGGCATTTGACAAGCGTCTGCTTGCAGCGTCATCCCATGGCAGAAGGGCAAAGATAGGGCAAAAGATACAAGGGGGCCAAACTCATCCATTCACAACTAACCAACTCCTGAAGTCAGCCCACTCCCAAGGTAATAGCATTAATCCACTGGTGAGGGTGGAGCCCTCATAGGCCTAATCGCTTTTTCATTAGTTTCCACCCCCAACACTGTTGCAGTAGGAATTAAGTTTCTGACACATGTGTTAGAGCAGACACATTTAAATCACAGCAGACTGTGAGACAGTTCTTCAGCTGTGGAAGCACAGAAACCAGTACTACTACCCTAACCGGACCTCCCTCGGGGCAAGAGCTGGGAATAAGTAACACCCTGGGTTTGTTGTTCTTGTTGAGGTGATGGTTTTGTGATCTCTTTAAATTCCTAAATCATCTTCAGTTGAGATTGCTGAAATTGTACCTTAGTGATAATTTTGTGGGTAAGAAAATAATTTGTCACAAATATTAGAATACATTGTGAGAAGCTTACATTTATAAACCATGTACTCAGCTCTAAGAAAATCAGAAATTATAAATTATGCATATTCTGATTATTTCTGTAACTTAGAATAGACAGCATATTAAAACTTTTTTTAAAGTAGGAGGGACCCACTGGTACTCCTTTTGTTTGTATTTTAGAGGATCTTTTTTATGTATTATATAAGAGCATTTTTTCTAGTTATACTTTCTGCAGACTGGTACATTGTCACATTGCGTAACTTTTTATTATACTACCTATTTAAGTTGGATAGATATAATTACCTCAGGCTTCTGAAGAGAAAAAGAAAACTCTTCAATGTAATTTCTAAATATTAAACTAAAGATCTAATTGCAAATAAATAAGTAATTTTTAGAGCTTGGCTTTTTTTTTCTAAATCTAGAAGCCTGGCCTTATAATAAAACAGATTGTTGCTATCTTATAATTAATAAATATATAATTTAGTTTATATTTTTTCAAATAAAAATGATCAAAT
>NW_016804163.1:1924727-1927878 GCF_001698545.2 Rhinopithecus bieti
AAAAAATTTATTCTGATAACTTTCTTCTCTTCTTCTGTGTAATTACTTCAGTCTTATTTACTACTCATTTTGATCCTGTTTGAAATTTTAGGATCAACTTTTGGCATCTGATTAATTAAAAACCAGAGATGTAGCTTATGTGATTTTCAAGAGGAGAGTGACTCTCTTATGTGCTAAAATTTTTCTTGTGTTGTTTACACTTACTTTAAAAAGTAGAATCCTAGCAGCAAATAATACCACAATCTGTCAATAATACCCATAGGATGCCTGGTGGGGCAGCAAATTGATGACAACGGCTACAATCAATAGTGTGGGAGTCAGGTATGTTACACGAATTATTTAGTCTTATATTTTTTCCTTAGGAAAGAAAATCCAGTGGTGGAGCAAACAAATGTTCTCATTACATCCTGTCACTCATCTCTAACCACACATTATTGGGTGGTTATTTAGAGAAAGATTATATCTAGAGGAACAAGTATGAACTCTATGGCTTTCCAATAAAACACTGCAAAACTTTTAAAGAGCAGGTTTCCAGGGAAAGATCAACCCCCGGGTTCCCTAGTAAAGTTTACTATCAGTAAGCCATGCTGAGCAGTATTTCTTAAATGGTAGCTTTGCACAGATCCTTTTAGAGGGTAGACAGAGTGAGAGGAAAAATACGAAGCCAAAGCTTGCTGACCAAAGGGCAAGAAGCTCCATTTGTGACTGGAAATTCATTAT
The DNA here is from genome assembly GCF_001698545.2 of Rhinopithecus bieti. Classification (NCBI taxonomy): domain Eukaryota; kingdom Metazoa; phylum Chordata; class Mammalia; order Primates; family Cercopithecidae; genus Rhinopithecus; species Rhinopithecus bieti. The sequence continues at coordinate 1,925,448 of NW_016804163.1, forward strand.
GGGCAATGAACAAACTCGAGATGGCCCCTGTTCATCCACTCCTCCTGGGGTCTGCAACCAGAATAGAGCATTCTATTGCAAATAAAAAGGAAATGTGAAAAAAGAGATGAGAAAGACAACTCCTTTCCTCCTCTTTCTCTTCACAATACTCTGCTCTCATCGGCTCTGTTCAAGAATGAAACAAGACAGACAAGCATCAGGTCAATAGAAGAGGAGAGGATCATGAAGAAAGAATGATGAAAAAGAAAGGAAGATAGTATCTTCAGGGGTTTAACAAACAAGAGTTTTTATATTGTTCTGTGCATCTTTATGAAAGAACTAAAGACAGTACAGTGGAAGAGGGTCTTGGGAATTCAACAGGCCAGCAGAATTAGCTGGGTCGGGCTTTCAATTCTGTCTAAGGAACTATAGGATGACCACATCCTAAGACAGGAATATGGGCCCCTAACAACTGCCAACTGAACTTCAGGTCAGAAAAGTAGGCAATGCCAACTGCAAGACGAACTGCCGAAGTAAGAAGGTTCTTTTTAACCTTCTTGGTGCCCAAAAAAGGCTGAAGGTGTCCTCACTCCACCACAGTCTCAATCCCCACTCTTAAATGAGTGTGTTGTTATGAAAATAAAGTCCAGGTAAATTCTATAGCTATTTCATCTGTCTGACCCATTCCTCCTAACCAGATGATGTCCCCTAGTCCTCTTCATAATAGAAATTCTGCAGCCCCCACTGCTCCAAATTGGGTGCCATACTTAAAATAGAAAGGATTCTATATAGTTCTGGGGGCATAGAATAATGAGTCAAATATTTTAGAATTATGGAAACGAGCATCCACTGAGCCGATTAAATTCAAGAGTGCAGGGTACATGAGGCCATTTCTAAAGCAGGTTCTGGTACAAACCCCAGAACTGTGTGCTGTCTTCTCATTACCCCATATGTTAGCTAAGTGAAAACTGGTAAAATGAAAATCAAGGGGCAAGTGTTAAAAAAAAAAAATCACGGAAAACACCCTGCAGGCTGTCCATAAAAAGTTGAGCAGCGATTTTATGTTGGGGATTGTGGTGAAACAGAGTTGTGTGTGTCGGAGTAGGTGTCTGTATTTGGAGGTAGGAAGAAACTGTTGACAAATTGCACAGTTTTTAGTCATGATATAATAGCACGGACTCTTCCCCAGTTCCCTCACTGAGTTGCCATCCAATCATCCCAAGGAGAGGTAAAGGTATAAACCACATCCGCTGAATCAGTCAGCTCTGTCTGGAGAATTAAAACACATTGATTAAACTTTAGAAAAAGAGACAAGGTAGACGACTAGAGTTTTCTGCATTTAGATGAGATCAGCTCTCTGAAACAGTAAAATTTACATATTACCCCATTTCCGCAGATGAGCTCAAAATGGCATTGTTATTAGGCATGAAATGGCCATTGCCAATTCACCTCCTGCTGACATATCTTGTAACAGCATATTTATTCTGTGATCAAACTAGTAAATAACTCCAAAATTGTTTCACCTAAAAGCCAGTTTCTACTATTATGCACAAATTCTCAGAAGTTAGGGTTTTTTAAATATTCCAATGTAATATGGTTAATAACACAGAGATAGAAGCTATTTTTCTGTGAGAGTTGGCAACTAAAATGTTGGCAACTAAAATATTTCCACTAATTTCCTGTAAAAATAGCAAATGTCAGGGCTTATCCTAAAAGGCAACTGGGCAAATGATTTTCATACTTGGAAACCCTATAACAATGGTTTTAAGAGAAACTGGGAACTTTATATGAATTAATTCTAATCTATTACCTTATGTCATCTCATGGCATCTTAATTTGCATATTATTGAAAACAACTGAATTTTGATACAAGGGAAACAGCTGAAAGACAAGCTAATTATGCTTCAGGAGTTATGAATCTTTATATAAAAAGCTTTTGCCCTCTTTCAAATGACTTGTTTTTATTATTCCTTCTTAGTAGGCACTTGTTCTGGTATAGGCAGACCCATGGAGTCACATTTCTTAACTAATTCATTGATTAAAACAGCATGTATATAATTGCCTTATAGGATATTAACATATCTTACTTAACAAAAGGGCCTGTGGTCAAAAAAGTCAAGAATGAAAAACGTATCACAAACTTTTTTGAAACTATAAATTGCATAGTCACTTTTATATGCTAATGTGAATTACAAGTACATACGGAATACCCACACACTCTTTATATTTTATTTTATACCAATTTATTAGGGATCTAGTTTCCCCCACATTTTCATTTTCATATTATTTTAAAAAATTGTAACCTAGTGACAGAAAGGTAAATCTCATTGTTTGATTTTGCAAATGAGGTTAGATGTCACTTATTATGCTAATTAGTCATTCTATTTCTTCTTTGGTAAAGTGTCCATTTTTTGTTTTACTTCTATTTTCTGTGTCAGTTTCTTTTTTTTTT
>NW_016804163.1:1927989-1941758 GCF_001698545.2 Rhinopithecus bieti
TGATGGGGTTGTTTTTTTCTTGTAAATTTGTATGAGTTCTTTGTAGGTTCTGAATATTAGCCCTTTGTCAGATGAGTAGATTGCAAAATTATTATTGCAAAATTATTGCATTATTATTTTCAGCCTTACCATATTCTTCTGATTTGATGTGTACTTGTGCAGGGAATGCTTTTGTATTTCAATATTTTAACCCTGTTTGACAAGTCAGTGTTATTTGACATAATAATTTGATACTTATATTTATTAGTGTCAATCATCATTGCTCTTATTATTGATACTTGATATTTACTGTTTGTAAGACTTTCTCTTGTTTAATGTTTTCCTTTCATTTCAGCTTTTGCTCCATTATTAAAATTCCTTCTTATTGATTCTTCTAGTGTTCTGGATACTCTCCATCCTATTCCAATTATTTTAGCAGATGTTTAAAAAATTTAAGCATACCACAGTTAAGTATCAAATCAAGGACTATCTAGGATATTAAAATAATGTCTTTTTTCAAAGAAATGCTTTCTTAACAGTTGCAATAATAATTCTGGCTGTAATTGCTATTGTGATGTATTTTTATGTTATTTCTCCCATCTTATGATTTTTTTTTTTCTCTTGGAGTCCTTTCTCAATTTTTCCAAAATAAATCTTCAAGTTATTGAGTTTTTAATCCAATTAGGGGAATAAATAATAGTCTTTCTTTGTACTTTTCTATCTGGAATGTCACCATTTTATCCTCAAATTTCAATGAGAGTTCAAACATACTATTTTAGATTCTAGCAGGTTTTCCTTCAGAATTTTAAAAATGTGTCTTCCCTAGATTTCTATATAAGAAATGGAAATATCATTCTTATACTTTGGAGTAATTTATTTTCCTTAACCTTTTATTTTGAGGTAATTGTAGACTTGCGTGCAACTGTAAGTAAAAACAGCGATGAGAGGTAGGGAATATGACAGATAGGAGACAGGATTAAATTGCAGCTCTCACTTGGACGGACAGAGCAGTGTGTCAAGACTCGCATCGTGAACCTTTGCTCCAAGAACTACTGCAGGAATATATCAGGAAAGCTGAGAGAATCCATAGACCCTTTGAAAGAAGCGGATTCCTCCTGTATTACCCGGGAGACAGCCCAAATACTGTGAGTGCCCAAACTGTGAAAGTGGGAAAGGGATCGATCGTCTGCCCCTAAACACTCACCCTCACTGGGACACCTGAAGGCCTAGATCACAGGAGAAGGACATGATCCTACCTGGAACTGAGTCCATTTAGAAAGCTGAGTGAAATACAGGGGTAGAGGAAACAGCAGGAGAAGCCCTGTGGGCTCTCTGGGTCCCCAGGGAAGCCATTTCTGACTTCACAGGAGTCCTTGGGGAGGGCTGCCAGAGGAACTGAGAAAAGACCACAGGAAGAAGGAAACCTCCAACTGAACTTTGTAACAATTCCAACCGAAGGCAAAGTCTCCCGGCCAGAACTCAGGGAAGGGCATGAATCCAGTGTGCAGACTTACCAGGCAGGGAGGCGTGAAAGCCCTGCTTGTTGTCTCAGCCTGGAAGCTGGTAGCCTGGGGCAAGTTTTCAGCCCTGCTCTCCCACTCCCTGGAAACAAACTCAGTGCTGTTCTGGGGACACAGTGGAAATGAGACTGGACTTTTGGATTGTGTGGGAGCTCAGTGAGGCCTGTAACTGCTGGCTTTCCCCGACTTCCCCGACAACCTACATGATACAGCAGAGGCAGCCACAATCCTCCTGGGAACATAACTCCATTGACATGGAAACCACATGCCCATGCCCCACAGCAGCTGCAGCAAGCCCCACCCAAGGAGCGTCTGAGCTCAGACATGTCTAACCCTGACCGCACCTGATGGTCTTTCCCTACTACCCTGGGAGCTGAAGACAAAGGTCATATTATCTCAGGAGTTCTAGGGTCCCACTCACTTCCTGATCTTCCCTATACTACCAGAGCTGATGCTCTCTTGAAAGTGTCACCTCCTGGCAAGAGGCAAACCAGCACAAAACTAGTGCACTAAGGAACTATAACTAAGGACCCAAATAAGAGTCCATGTCACTTCCCTGCCACCTCCACCAGAGCAGGTGCCAGTATTCATGGTTGAGAGACCTGAAGATGGTTCATATCACAGGACTCTGTGCAGACACCCTCAGTACCAGCTCAGAGCCAGGTAGGACTGCTGGTTAGCTAGATCAAAAAGAAAAATGACAATCACTACAGTTTGGCTCTCAGGAAGCCACATCCCTAGGGAAAGGGAGAGAGTACTACATCAAGGGAGCACTCCGTGGGACAGAAGAATCTGAGTAGCAACCTCGAGCCCCAAATCTTCCCTCTGACATAGCCTACCCAAATAAGAAGGAACCAGGAAAACAACTCTGGTAATATGGATCACACTAGCTCACCAGCAATGGATCCAAAAAAATCACAGTAGCTCACCAGCAATGGATCCAAACCAAGAATAAATCCCTGAATTAACGGAAAAAGAATTCAGAAGGTCAATTATTAAGCTAATCAAGGGGGCATCAAAGATAGGTGAAGTCCAACTTAAGGAAATAAAAAAAATGATTCAAGATATGAGGGGAGAAATCTTCAGTGACATAGATAGTATAAATTTAAAAAATCACACCTTCAAGAAATAAAGGGCACACTTAGAGAAATGCAAAATGTACTAGAAAGTCTCAGCAATAGAATCGAACAAGCAGAAAACAGAACTTCCGAGCTTGAAGACAAGGTTTTTGAATTAACCCAATCCAACAAAAGAAAAAGAATAAGAAAATATGAACAAAGCCTCCAAAAAGACTGTGATTATGTTAAATGACTAAACCTAAGAATAATCAGTGTACCTGAAAAAGAAGAGAATTCTAAAATCCTGGAAAACATATCTGGGGGAATAATGGAGGAAAACTTCTCCAGTCTTGTGAGAGACCTAGACATCCAAATGCAAGAAGCACAAAGAACACTTGGAAAATTCATCGTAAAAGATCTTCACATAGGCACATTGTCTTTAGGTTATCCAAAGTTAAGACAAAGGAAAGAAGAGCTGCGAGACAGAAGCACCAGGTAACCTATAAAGGAAAACCTACCAGATTAACAGCAGATTTCTCAGCAGAAACTCTATNGCCCGGCCAAAAAAAATTTTTTTAAATGAGCAAAGACTCCAAGAAGTTGGGACTATACCTAAGAATAATTGGCATTCCTGAGGAAGAAGGAAAATCTAAAAGTTTGGAGAACATATTTGGGGGAATAATTGAGGAAGACTTCTCTGGCCTTGCTAGAAACCTAGACATCCAAATACTAGAAGCTCAAAGAACACCTGGGAAGTTCACGACAAAACTATCATCACCTAGGCACATTGTCATGTTATCTAAAGTCAAGATGAAGGAATAATCTTAAGAGCTGTGAGACAAAAGCACCGGGTAACCAATGAAGGAAAACCTATCAAATTAACATCAGATTTCTCAGCAGAAACCCTACAAGCTAGAAGGGATTGGGGCCCTATCTTCAGCCTTCTTAAAAAAAAAAAAAAAATTATCAGCCAAGAATTTTGTATCCAAATGAAGAAAAGATACTGGTTTTTTTTTCCCAGACAAACAAATGCTGAGAGAACTCGAAACTACCAAGCCAGCACTACACAAATTGCTAAAAGGAGCCCTTAATCTTGAAGTAAATCCTAGAAACATGTCAAAACAAAACCTCCTTAAAGCATAAATTTCACAGGACCTATAAAACCAAAACACAATAAATTAACAAAAAAAACCAAGGTATTCAGGCAACAAATAGCATGATGAATGGAATAATACCTCACATCTCAATACCAACATTGAATGTAAATGTCCTACATACTCCACTTAAAAGACACAGAATTTCAGAATGGATAAGAATTCAGCAACCAAGTATCTGCTGCCCTCAAGAGACTCACCTAACACATAAGGACTCATATACACTTAAGGTAAAGGAGTGGAAAAAGAAATTCCATGCAAATAGTCATCAAAAGCAAGCAGGAATAGCTATTTTTACATCAGACAAAACAAACGTTAAAGCAATAGCAGTTAAAGAAAAAGAGAGACATTATATAATGATAAAAAATCCTGTCTAACATGAAAATATCACAGTGCTAAATATATATGCATGTAACACTGCAGCTTCCAAATTTATAAAACAATTATAGACCAAAGAAGTGAGATAGACAGCAACACAATAATAATGGAGGACTTCTGTACTCTACTGATAGCATTAGACAGTTCATCAAGACAAAAAGTCAACAAAGACAATGGATTTATACTATACGCTAGAACAAATGGACTTAACATATATTTACAGAACATTCTATCCAACAACTGCAGAATGTACATCTTATTCATCAGCACATAGAACTTTCTCCAAGATAGACTGTGTGATAAGCCATAAGAAACTCAATAAATTTAAAAAATTGAAATTATATCAAGTACTCTCTCAGAACAGTGGAATAAAACTGGAAATCAACTCCAAAAGGAACCTTTGAAACCATGAGAATTAAATAACCTCCTGAATGAATGAAGCAAGATGGAAATTTTAAAATTCTGTGAACTGAACAATAATAGTGACACAACCTATGAAAACCTCTGGGATACAATAAAGACGGTGCTAAGAGGAAAGTTCATGGCCTTAAATGCCTATATCAGAAAGTCTGAAAGAACACAAATAGGCAATCTAAGGTCACACCTCAAGGAACTAGAGAAACAAGAACAAACCCAAATCCAGCAGAATAAAGGAGAAAACCAGGATGAGAGCAGAATAAAATGACATTGAAACCAAAAAGTGAAAAAGATAAATGAAATAAAAGCTGGTTCTTTGAAAAGGTAAACAAAATTGATAGACCATTAGCAAGATTAACCAACAAAAGAGAAGATCTAAATAAGCTCAATTAGAAATGGAATGGGAGATACTACAACTGACACCACAGAAATACAAAAGATTATTTAAGGCTACTCTGAAAACCTTAATGTGCATAAACTAGAAAACCTAGAGGTGATAAATAAATTCCTGGAAATATACAACCCACTTATCTTCAATCAGGAAGAATTAGAAACCCTGAACAGTCCAATAACAAGCAGCGAGATTACAATGGAAATAAAAATATTACCGACAAAAAGGTCCAAGACCAGATGGATTCACAGCTGAATCCTATCAGACATTCAAAGAATTGATACCAATCCTATTGACACGATTCCATAAGATAAAGAAAGAAGGAATCCTCCCTAAATCATTCTAGGAAGCCAGTATCACCCTAATACCAAAACTAGGAAATGACATAACATAAAAAAGAAAACTACAGACAAATATCTCTTATGAACATAGATGCAAAATTCCTTAATAAAGTACTAGCTAACAAAATCTAACAGCATATCAAAAAGATAATTCACCTGGATGGATCTCTTGAGAATTATACTGAGTAAAATTTCATACCAGTGATGCAGGGATGATTTAACATACACAAGTCAATAACTGTGATTCACCACATAAACCGAATTAAAAACAAAAATCACATGATTATCTCAATAGATGCAGAAAAATCATTTGGCAAAATCCAGCATCCCTTTATGATTAAAACCCTCAGCAAAATCGGCATACAAGAGACATACCTCAATGTGATGAAAGCCATTTATGACAAACCCACAGCCAACATAATACTGAACGGGGAAAAGTTGAACGCATTCCCTCTGGGACCTGGAACAACACAAGATTGATTGCCCACTCTCACCACTTCTATTCAACATAGTACTGGAAGTCCTAGATGGAAAAATCAGACAAGATAATAAAATAAAGGGCATCCAAATTGGTAAAGTAGAAGTCAAACTGTTGCTGTTTGCTGATGATATGACTGTATACCTAGAAAACCCTACAGACTCCTCCAAAAAGTTCCTAGTACTGATAATTCAACAAAGTTTTTGGATATAAAATTAATGTACACAAATCATTAGCTCTTCTACACACCAACAGTAACCAAGCTGAGAATCAAATCAAGAACTCAACTCCTTTTACAATAGCTACAAAAAAAAAAAAACAATAATTAAAAAAAAAAAAACTTAGGAATGTACATAACCAAGGAGGTGAACGACCTCTACAAGGAAAACTACAAACACTGCTGAAGATCATAGACAACATGAACAAATGGAAACACATCCCATGTTCATCAATGGGTGGAATCAATGTTGTTAAAATGACCATACTGCCAAAAGCAAGCTACAAATTCAATACAATTTCTGTCAAAATACTACAATCATTCTTCACAGAACTAGCCAAAAAAAAAAAAAAAAAAAAAAAAAAAAACGAAACCTAAAATTCATGTGGAACTGAAAATAGCCTGCATAGTCAAAGCAGGACTAAGCAAAAAGAGCTAATCTGGAGGCATTCCATTATCTGACTTCAAACTATATTATGAGACCATGGTCACCAAAACAGCGTGGTACTGGTATAAAAATAGGCACATAGACCAATGTGATGGAAAAGAGAACCCAGAAATAAACCCAAATACAGCCAATTGATCTTCAACAAAGCAAACAAAAACATAAAGTGGGGAAAGGATACCCTCTTTAACAAATGAACCTGGGATAATTGGCTAGCCACATGTAGGAGAATAAAACGGGATCCTCATCTCTCATATTATACAAAAATCAACTCAAGATGGACCAAGGACTTAAATCTAAGACCTGAAACTATGAAACTTCTAGAAGATAACATTGGAAAAACTCTTCTAGACATTGGCTTAGGCAAAGACTTCATGACCAAGAACCCAAAAGCAAATGCAACAAAGCAAAGATAAATAAGTGGCACTTAACTAAACTAAAGCACTTCTGCACAGCAAAGGGAACAGTTGGCAGGGTAAACAGAGTAAATAGCCAACCCAGAGAGTGGGAGAAAATCTTCACAATTTATACTCTGACAAACGATTAATATCCAGAATCTATAAGGAACTCAAATTATCAAGAAAAACAGTCATATCAAAAAGTAGGCTAAGAACATGAATAGACAATTTTCAGAAACAGATATACAAATGGCCAATAAACACATGAAAAAATGCACAGCATCACTAATGATCAGGAAAATGCAAATGCGATACCACATTAATCCTGCAAGAATGTGATACCACCTTACTCCTGCAATAGCCGTAATCAAAAAAATAAAAAGATAATGTTGGTGGGGATGCGGTGGAAAGGGAACACTTCCACACTGCCAGTGGGACTGTAAACTAGTAAAACCACTTTGGAAAACAGTTTGGAGACTCCTTAAAGAACTAAAAGTAGAACAGCCATTTGATCCAGCAATCTCACTACTGGGTATCTACCCAGAGGAAAAAAAGTGATTATGCAAAAAAGATACTTGCACACACGTTTATAGCAGCACAATTCGCAACTGCAAAAGTGTAAAACCAGCTCAAATGCCCATCAATCAACGAGCAGATAAAGAAGCTGTGGTATTTATATATGATGGAATACTACTCAGCTATAAAAAAAAAAAAACAAATTAATTGCATTCGCAGCAACCTGGATGGAACTGGGGACTATTATTCTAAGTGAAGAAACTCAGAAATGGACAACCAAACTTCATATATTCTCAATCATAAGTGAGAGCTAAGCTATGAGAATGCGAAGGCTTGAGAATGATATAATAGACTTTTAGGACTCAGGAGAAAGGGCGTGAGGGGGACAAGAGAGAAAAACTACAAATTGGGTTCAATGTATACTGCTCAGGTGTGCACAGAAATCTCACAAATCACAACTAAAGAACTTATGTAGCCAAATACCACCTGTTCCCCAAAAATATATGGAAATAAAATTTTTAAAAAAGAAATAATAGATCTGTGTACCTTTACTCAGTCTCCCTCAAAGATAACATTTTGCAAAACTGTAGTAAACCAAGATACTAACATTGATACACTGATACAACCTATGAATCTTCCTCAGATATCTTCTTTTACTTGTTCTCATTTGGGTTTGCATGTGGATATTGTAGTTTTATGAAATTTTATTACCTTTATAGCTTTGTGCATAAATCACTATAGTGAAGGCACAGAATAGTTCATACACCAACAGGATCCCCCTGGCTGCTCTTCAATACCACAGTCATTCTTACCATTGGAAACCACTACTCAGTTTTCCCTTTCTAAATTTTTGTCATTAACATAATGTTACATAAGAAAAAACACAGTGCATAATCTTTTAAAATTATCCTTTAAAAATTTTACTCAGTATAATTCTCAAGAGATCCATCCAGGTTGTCATGTGAATCACTAGTGCTTTCTGTTTTATCATTGAGTGGTGTTCTATGATATGAATGAAGCACCATTTGGTTAACTAATTACCAGTTGAAGGACATCTGGATTGTTTCATCATTACTAGGATTGTTACCAATAATGCTGCTGTGAACATCAGGTTGTTGTGTGGGTTTTATTTCCCCAAGGTATATGCGAATAAGTGTAATTTCTGGGTCTTATGGTAATTGCATATTTAACGTTGTACAAAATAGGCAAATGTTTTCCAGAGTGCTTGTGCCATTTTACATCCATACTAGTAATGGATGAATGATCCAGTTTCTCTGAAGCCTCATAGCATCTGGTGTTGTGACTGTTTTTTTTACCTTAGTCATTTGAAAGATATCTCATTATTAGGACATCTCATTGTGATTGTAATTTGCATTCCTCTGATGACTAATGAAGTTGAACATCTTTTCATGTGCTTATTTGTGTATTAGTTCATTCTCGTGCTACTAATAAAGACATATCCGAGACTGGTAATTTATAAAGGAAATAAGTTTAGTTCATTCACAGTTTAGCATGCCTGGGGAGGCCTCTGGAAACTCACAATCATTGCAGAAGGGGAAGCAAACAGATGCTTCACACATGGTAGCAGCAAGGGGAAGTGCCAAGCAAAAAGAAGAAATCCTCTTATAAAACCATCAGATCTCATGAGAACAGCAGCATGGGGGTAACTGCCCCCATGATTCAGTTACCTAATAACCAGGTCCCTCCCATGATATGTGGGAATTATGAGAACTACAATTTAAGATGAGATTTGGGTGGGGACACATCCAAACCATATTCCTCCCCTCACCCCTCTCAAATCACATGGCCTCACATTTTAAAACACAACCATGCCTTCCCAACAGTCCCCAAAAATCTTACCTCATTCCACCATTAACCCAAAAGTCCAAGTCAAAGTCCCATCTTAAACAAAGCAAATCCCTTCCACCCATGAGCCTGTAAAATCAATAGCAAGTTAGTTACTTCCTAAATACAATGGGGTTATAGGCATTGAGTAAATACACCTGTTGAAAATGAGAGAAACTGGCCAAAACAAAGGGGCTACAGGCCCCATACAATTCTATTTATTAAACCAGTGGGAGTTAAGCTTATATTGTTATTGATATATAATAAAAATCTTGGAAAATACATATTTATAATATTCATAATTTTTACTTCATAAGGTTATTCAGTAAATATTTGTATTTAGAATTGAATCTCTTACAGTATACATCTAGAAAACACATCCAGCTTAGGTTAGAGAGCAGAAGTATTCTCCCGTGATATATGTAATTACTCAGTGACCCAGGCTTTTGGAGACTACCACTTTGAGCTTAACCAAGAGTCTCCTTGGAGTCCAGAGAAATTTATGTTCATGGCCAATTGCTAAGGACCAGTTTACATGGTCCCACTCTACTTTGGGGTGGGGGGGGGGCAGGGATTAATCTGATTACATATTAAAATGAGAAGAGAATTGGCATGGGTGAGCCCTAGAAGTCTCTATATTCTATAGATTTAGAAATGAGTCTCAGTGAGATATACTATTCTACAGTTTTAGAAATAAGTGTCAGTGAGATTAAGTAATTTTTCAGTCTACATATCCAGTAAATCAAGGTACTTGGATCTTAATGTGAGTGTGTCTTAGTTTAGGATGTGAACACTTAATAGGGTTTAGGAACAAATACAAGTAATTTTTAAAAATATGGTTTCTACTGCAGACTTTAAAATGGATCTACTGATGCTTTTATATATTTTGAGAGAGTAAGGAGAATGACAACATTCTTACTCTGGAATTATGCTGACAAATCTTCCTTACACCTACCCAAGGTTTTAAAGTTACTTCCAATGAAAAGTGTATTCTTTTGGTCAGCTATAGGGTATATCTTGCTATAAAACATAGTTCTTGAATCAGTTAAAGTCCACAGCTTTAGCTTTTAGCAAGTGCTTTCTTGTAAAAGTTGAGGAAATTTTTAATATAATGTAGCTAAATTAAAGTGATGGCTCCTTCTGAAAATAATAGCGGGCCTCTGAGATGTACTTTTACGGCAGGTAATTCATGGTTATAGCTTGTGCATCGATGCATTCAATTTGTTTATTCAACAGATATTTAATGAATTCCAACTATATGGCAGTCACGTGTCTCAGTTCTGGGAGTATGGCAGTGAACAAAAAGTGTTTCCATCAGCGAATATGTATACAGGTGGGAAGATAGACAATGAATTGGATAAATCAGTAAATTATAAAACATTAGTGAGAGACAAAGATGATGATGATGATGATGATGATGATGATGATTATTTTGAGGCGGAGTCTTGCTCTGTTGCCAGGCTGGAGTGCAGTGGTGCGATCTCGCCTCACTGCAACCTCCGCCTCTGGGGTTCAAGCAATTCTCCTGCCTCAGCCTCCCGAGAAGCTGGGACTACAGGCATGTGCCGCCACGCCCGGCTAATGTTTGTATTTTTAGTAGAGATGGGGGTTTCAATATATTGGCCAGGATGATCTTGATCTCTTGACCTTGTGATCTGCCATCCTCAGCCTTTCAAAGTGCAGGGATTACAGGCATGAGCCACCGCGCCTGGCCGAGATAAAGATTTTTTTAAAGCCGGAAAAAGAGATGAGAAATTTGGCAGCTGATCTGTCTAGGGATAGTTTGCATTTATCAGGAAGCTGTCTATATGTCAAATTGCCCAATAAGGTCCTGACATTTGCTGCTTTTCTCCCAGCCCCTCGATGGAATGAGGTCTTCCAGAGCCAACGAGATGACACAGTCATTCCTTCTCCTAGTAGAAAATAAAAATCCCTATACATGATTGTGTTCAATAAAATTATACTGTTATAATCATAGAGGTATTTATTAAAGTCCTAGTCTACAGGAGCAATAGAGGAAAAAATGTCAAGCAGTTTTATATTCTAGCAGATAATTTTATGTTGAATAGTACACTGTGGGTGTTACACTGTCATTAGCATTGTGCAGCAGTGTCACTGCAAAGACATTGATTTCTGTTTGTCGTAAGTATCAAATCAGACACAGATGTCAAGAACACTTCAGTGTACCATGCCATGGGGGTTAATGCCACAGGTTACATTGTTTCCTGAAAGGTGAGGATATGTTTCAGCAGTTATGGCCTTTTGACGGAAATGGACATTATAAAAATTAAGTTTCTAGAAGCCCCAAGGTTCTTATTTTGTTGTTTCATGCTTTTCTTTACAATTTATAATAATGTTATTTTCCTTTTCAGAATAGATGCTAACTTCTATATATATAATTTTAAGCAATAAGTATACAAATATTTCTCTTGAATCATCATATAGATCTATAGAAGTAGATGAAATTCAGATAAATGCTTTCATGATAAGAGATATTCTTACCTGAGAAATTCTCAAGAAGAAAGATTATAAATAATCTTGGAGGAGGTTAGCATCAGTTAATGACTATTAAAATGAGATATATCTATTGACTCATTACTATGAAAAACAAGGAAAGCAAATACCTCCTCCCACACCCTATTCTGCACCACTGATTTTATTGTTTTATTTTAACGAGGTTTTAATTTTACATTCTGTTTAAGAACCATGGTCCCAGGCCAGGTACGGTGGTTCACGCCTGTAATCCCAACACTTTAAGAGGCCAAGGTGGGCGGATGAGTCTAGGGGTTTGAGACCACCCTGGACAACGTGGCAAAACCCTGTCTCTACTAAAAAACAAAAATTAGCCAGTGTGGTGGCACACGCCTGTAACTGCAGCTACTCCGGAGGCTAAGATGGGAGAATCACCTGAGCCCGGGAGGTTGAGGCTGTAGTGAGCTGAAATCTGACCACTGCACTCTAGCTTGGGCAACCAGAGTGAGACCCTGTCAGGAAAAAAACAAAACAAAACAAAAACAAAAAAAAACCCTGGTTCCCAGAGTTGTTTGACTATGGTTTTATATACAAATCAATTTAATGCTCATCTCAGAACCCTTTACCACAGATTCCTTTTTTCTTTGTTTTATATTTACTCAGGTACAGTGGATTTCACTTTTAAATAGATTAGTTTTTCAAGAAAAGTTCATGAGTCCTATGTCTCCGAGTGATATTTTAGGAAACTATATACTATAGTTTAATTTTTAATTATTTCTTTTAGTAAATTTAAATAAATTTTATTTATAATGTTTATTAAAATATTATTTGGTTATTTACTTATTTTTATCTTATTTATATATTTATAGCTATATTTTAGGGGGTTGGTTAAATGCTTGAAAATGAATATTTTCTTAGTACTTTTCAAAAAATGAACTGATAGAAAACTATCTTTTTATTCTCTCTTTTCCTCAAAAATTTTACTGACATTGAAAGTTTAAGGGAAAACTCTCAAAAATCTGATTTTTCCTTTTGTAAGAATTGTACTTTTCTTCCTTCACTTCAATATCAGGTAGTATATGTTTGAAATTAGTCATTGTCAGTTTTTCCTATTTTAATTTGAAAATTGAAAACTTAATTCCAGAAAACTTATTTTTCTTATTACATATCTGGAGGTAACTTTTCTCTCCCATTTTAAGATTTATTCTCTAGAACCCCAATTATGTGTATATATGGGCCCTTCTGTTCCATAAGTATATATATTTTTTCTAATTCTTATTTTTTCTGTTTGGATTTCAGGAGCATATAGTTGGAATAAGCATAGTCCTTAAGACCTCCTCATCTTGATCCTTACATGATCTTCTTTTATTACCTATTAATTGATTTGGCTGTTTTTTATAATATAATTAACACTTACAAAGAATCACCCTCTACCTCAATAGAAAAAGAAACACAAAAAACAATAGCCTACATCTAACTTTGTGGTCTGTCAAACCAAGCCCTTCTCTTCCCCTGCAGAAACCGTAATTTTAAATCTTATATTGATTATTCACTTGCATTTCTTTTTAGTGGGTTTCATATATTCCTAAATATTCATTCCTAAATAAGAATTTTTAAATAACAAAAAAGTTTACAAGTTTCATTTCCAAAATATTAACCTCAGCATGGTTTCCTAAGCCTCCCAGAGCCTGTATTTCTTAACAAGAAAATTATAGTATAATATTAGTATTATTATAGTCTCATACTTGTGAAGTATACTTAATAATAAGTATAATAGTATATTATTAATACTATTATAGTATTATGTTAATGCTACTACTAATATTATACTTAATAATACTAATATACTATTATACTTATAAATAATGGTAATAGTAGAAGTATTCTTATACAAAGAAGATATATGCGGGCACTGATCAGGACATATGCAAATGCAGCAAGCAAAGGACTGCCACAGAATTAAGTCCTCAAGAGACAGTAGCCCATCCCTTCCCTTCCCTTCCCTTCCCACCCCACCCCACCCCATTCCATCCCATCCCATTTCTCTACCCTTTGAACTGCAGACACACAAAACTGGATTAATCATAATTCTTTGTTGAAGGTATACTCTCATTATTATTCCATGATGACCACTTAGTTATTTTTATTGATCCAATAAAT
>NW_016804163.1:1942718-1945432 GCF_001698545.2 Rhinopithecus bieti
CTTTTAAATAGATTAGTTTTTCAAGAAAAGTTCATGAGTCCTATGTCTCCGAGTGATATTTTAGGAAACTATATACTATAGTTTAATTTTTAATTATTTCTTTTAGTAAATTTAAATAAATTTTATTTATAATGTTTATTAAAATATTATTTGGTTATTTACTTATTTTTATCTTATTTATATATTTATAGCTATATTTTAGGGGGTTGGTTAAATGCTTGAAAATGAATATTTTCTTAGTACTTTTCAAAAAATGAACTGATAGAAAACTATCTTTTATTCTCTCTTTTCCTCAAAATTTTACTGACATTGAAAGTTTAAGGGAAAACTCTCAAAATCTGATTTTCCTTTTGTAAGAATTGTACTTTTCTTCCTTCACTTCAATATCAGGTAGTATATGTTTGAAATTAGTCATTGTCAGTTTTCCTATTTTAATTTGAAAATTGAAAACTTAATTCCAGAAAACTTATTTTCTTATTACATATCTGGAGGTAACTTTTCTCTCCCATTTTAAGATTTATTCTCTAGAACCCCAATTATGTGTATATATGGGCCCTTCTGTTCCATAAGTATATATATTTTTTCTAATTCTTATTTTTTCTGTTTGGATTTCAGGAGCATATAGTTGGAATAAGCATAGTCCTTAAGACCTCCTCATCTTGATCCTTACATGATCTTCTTTTATTACCTATTAATTGATTTGGCTGTTTTTTATAATATAATTAACACTTACAAAGAATCACCCTCTACCTCAATAGAAAAGAAACACAAAAAACAATAGCCTACATCTAACTTTGTGGTCTGTCAAACCAAGCCCTTCTCTTCCCCTGCAGAAACCGTAATTTTAAATCTTATATTGATTATTCACTTGCATTTCTTTTAGTGGGTTTCATATATTCCTAAATATTCATTCCTAAATAAGAATTTTAAATAACAAAAAAGTTTACAAGTTTCATTTCCAAAATATTAACCTCAGCATGGTTTCCTAAGCCTCCCAGAGCCTGTATTTCTTAACAAGAAAATTATAGTATAATATTAGTATTATTATAGTCTCATACTTGTGAAGTATACTTAATAATAAGTATAATAGTATATTATTAATACTATTATAGTATTATGTTAATGCTACTACTAATATTATACTTAATAATACTAATATACTATTATACTTATAAATAATGGTAATAGTAGAAGTATTCTTATACAAAGAAGATATATGCGGGCACTGATCAGGACATATGCAAATGCAGCAAGCAAAGGACTGCCACAGAATTAAGTCCTCAAGAGACAGTAGCCCATCCCTTCCCTTCCCTTCCCTTCCCACCCCACCCCACCCCATTCCATCCCATCCCATTTCTCTACCCTTTGAACTGCAGACACACAAAACTGGATTAATCATAATTCTTTGTTGAAGGTATACTCTCATTATTATTCCATGATGACCACTTAGTTATTTTTATTGATCCAATAAATACCCCAGCAAGCTGCCATCCAAAATAGAAGTTAAAACTTTGACAGTGACCCTTATAAAATCATTTACTTCCACAATCCCATCCCTTTACCTCTCCATTCAATGATTCCTGTATTAATGAATCCTATGTCAATGACTCCATTGCTTTTCATTTAAATAGTAAAAAACGATATATTTTTAGATTCTTAGTTGTTTAAAACCATATAAAACAAAAAGAAACTGTGGTACCTATAACTATTTGAGAGTCTTTATAAGATTATATGTTGAGAATCATTGTAGTCAATGTGTTTTTATTTCTTTATAATACACTGGTATTTCAATGTGGTCTTGATTTGCATTTTCCTGACACTAATATTCATGATTATTAGTCATATGTGTTACTAGTCATATATATTTCTTTCTATTCATGTCTTTGTTATTAGTTATGCTTGTATAACTAATATTTGATCAGTATATGTATTGAAGGTATTTTTCCAGTGTATAACATATTTTTTAATATTTAAAAGATAATTTTAACTTTTTATAGCCTAATGTAAAACATGGCATAATTTTAATAGAATATTTTATTTTTTGATAATTATTCTTTTAGTATAATTAACCTTAAATTTTTTTCTATTTTCAATATTTTGAGTACTTTTAAAGGAATACTTTTCTGCCCACAAGATCCAGGTCTTTAATATCTCAATAAAATATTATAATTTATTTTCGTGGGCATCTTTGCTTTATACTTAATTGATCTTCTAAGTTAGTTACTCTGATTGATGTTCTGTAGGTAGTGGAGAAAGATGAAAGTTTTTTGTTGTTTTGTTTTGTTCTTTTTTGAGACGGAGTCTCCCTTTGTCGCCCAGGCTGGAGTGCAGTGACGCGATCTCGGCTCACTGCAAGCTCCGCCTCCTGGGTTCACGCCATTCTCCTGCCTCAGCCTCCCGAGTAGCTGGGACTACAGGCGCCCGCCACCGTGCCCGGTTAATTTTTTTTGTATTTTTAGTAGAGACGGGGTTTCACTGTGTTAGGATGGTCTCGATCTCCTGACCTCGTGATCTGCCCGCCTTGACCTCCCCAAGTGCTGGGATTACAGGTGTGAACCACTGCACCTGGCCAATAGAAGTTTTTTTTTTTTTTTTTTTTCCCCAAAGACATAAGACTGTTATATAGGCCGGGCATGGTGGTGGCGAGAGCGCCTGTAGTCCCAGCTACTCGGGAGGCTGAGGCAGGAGAATCGCTTCAACCCAGGAGGTGGAGG
>NW_016804163.1:1945625-1957522 GCF_001698545.2 Rhinopithecus bieti
AAAAAAAAAAAAAAAAAAAAAAAAAAAAGACTATTATATAAAGATAATTTCATAGTATGGAATTGATTGGGAAGCAGTCGGAGACCAGAAAACATTAGTTTCTTGTTCTAATAATTCAAATATATGATGAGACAGAAGAGAACTAAGCCAGCCAAAATAGAGAAAAAAAGGTGAATTTGAGACTTGTTTGGAATAAGACACTATTTTGGTTTGGAAATTTAGATGTACTGTTTATGGATTTATGATACTGCTATTATAAAGGATGACCATATAGGAAATACAGAAGAATATGGGGACTGTTGAATAATATTGTGAAAATGGGGAATGTAAGTGAAATGTAGGAGCATGTCAATGGAACAGGAGGGGAAACAGCAAATTTGAAGTTTCTCTAAGAAATCCAGAAACATGTGTATTGGTTTCCTCTTGCTGCCGTAACAAATTAATACCAAATTAGTGGTTTAAAACAACAAAAATTTACTATGGTTCTGGAGGTCAGGAGTTCAAAATGGGTGAGAAAGGCTATGCTCTCCTTGAGCCTTTAGGAGAGAATTCGTTTGCTTACCTTTCTGATTTCTAGATGTCACCAGCATTCCTGGGCTCATCAACATTTCTTCCATCTTCGAAATCAGGAGTGTACTATCTTGAAATCAATCTCTCTTTCTCTCTCTCTCTCTTTTTCTCCCCCTTTCTCTTTCTCTCTGACCCTGCTTCAATCATTGTATCATTCTTCGATTCCGACTTTCTTGCTTTTTCTAACGACTCATGTGACTACATTGGGCCCACTTAGATAATCCAGGATACTCTCTCCATCTCAAGATCGTGAATGTAGTCATACCTGCAAAGTGCAACAATGTAGGGCAACATATTCACAGCTTTTGGGGTTTGAGTTCTAGCAAACTCATTATATATATATATATTTAGTTTTCTATCCCTTGTTTTCATCTCTCTCTGTAACAATCTCTGCTTCTGGCTTTGTGTACTTCAATTTTTACCTGCTGCTTCTCATATTTCCTATACTGCTCTTAGTATGTTCTGCAAAATGATTTACTCATTTTTCAACATGAAGCACTTTTATTGCTCAGTTTTGTGTGGGGTTAATGCCATACAGCCTAGTTTGTTCAGAGGATGTAGATGGTGGCCCAGTCCAGGAAGCCCAGTCACTGGGTGGGATCAGATTACACAGAGCGTGACAATTCACAAGGCAGGAAGATCCTTAACGCCAGCTTTCTCTTTTTAAGGGACTGGAGGGTGGGGCAGCCTTTAGTGTCACAGACTCCTCCACCAAGGTTGTTTCATACAGCACATAAATTGTTCTTTGAAAGGTTTTAGACTCAAGCCCGTTTGGTTAAGCCTCTTTGATGTCTGTTTTTTTTGCGTTTTTCTTTTGCATCCCACTGCAAGGGCCAAGAGGGGGCAGCAAACCCTCTCAAAAGGAAGCCTGCACCAACGTGTGAGTGGTTTGTGACAGCAGTTTACGGGGTTATCCTTACTTTCCTTATTCTCTGACAATTTTGTCCTCCTTTCCTTGTTTTTAAAAATAAGATTTAAATTTTAAAATCATGCACTTTCTCCCTTGCCATTCGTGGTTGCTTTCAAATCTGCAATGTTAAAAATTATGTCCCTTTTTTCTACAGAGTAGAGGTATGAGAATTGACAAATTTGAATTTTGAAATTTTATCAAGACTGAAAAGTACAGAATAATGTAGATAATTTTCTGTCAAATGACCTTTACTTTAGAAAAGGCTTTAAATCATAGCTCTAACTCTTCTAAAATCATAACGCTGAACATAACAAAAAAAGATGGTGAGATAGAATCATAATTTAGATTTCTAGAAGAATATTTCAAGTAAGTATAAGACATTTTGAATAGCTAAAAGAGGAAACTTATTCTTTCATTTTCATTTCGCAAGGTTTTCCTGTGAAAAGAAAAGAAGACAATGAAAAGCCAGAACAAACATGAGAAACAGAGAGAGAAGAAAGAATAATAATCCCTGGCAAATTAGACATCACAGATTACACAGGATTCTTTGTTTTATTTAGTTTATTTATTTTTTTTGCGATGGAGTCCTGCTCTGTGGCCCAGGCTGGAGTGCAGTGGCACAATCTCGGCTCACTGCAACCTCCGCCTCCCAGGTTCACGTTGTTCTCCTGCCCATCACCACGCCCTACTAAATTTTTGTATTTTTAGTAGAGACGGGATTTCACCATGTTAGCCAGGATGGTCTCGATCTCCTGACCTCGTGATCCGCCCTCCTCGGCCTCCCAAAGTGCTGGGATTACAGGTGTGAGCCACCGTGCCTGGCCCACAATATTCTTTAATAACACGGAGTTTGATATTAAAACAACTTAAAGATAATTCAGAGAAAGATTTCATATTGATAGAATATACTTCCAACAAGGAAGCATGAAAGTTATGAATGTGCATGTTTATTACAGGTTTGAAATATCTGGAGTAGAATTTGATGAAAATAAAAGAATATGAAAACAGTGATCAGTGTAAGAAACATTAAAAATTATATCGGCAAAAGTTAGACCAAATAGAGAGAAATAAGTATGAATACTGTGGCTTGAATCATGCAATTAAGAAGCCTGAGCGCTCATAAAAACATACCTCCAAGAGGGATTTCATATTATTTTCAAACATCGATGAATAGTCACAGACATTTACCCTGTATTAAGCCACAAATATTACATTAAGTTCTCAAAGAAATAATTATGCAGTCACTCTTTTCTGACTATGAAGTCAAAATAAATCCTATGCATTGTATTTAACATTTGTTTGTAAAAGTATTTTATTTTTGTAGTTTATCAAATTCTAAACTGCAAACTATTCATAGACAATAGTGAAAGGACTACAGGTTAGGAACTATGGAAGGTAATCACATCGATACTGACAAAAATTGTACTGCTTTATGTGGTGGCGCATGCCTGTAGTCCCAGCTACTCAGGAGGCTGAGGCAGAAGAATCACTTGAACCCAGGAGGTGGAGGTTGCAGTGAGTCAAGATTGTGCCACCCACTCCAGCCTGGGTGACAGAGCGAGATTGTAAAAACAAAAAAAAATTGTATTGCTTTAAATATATTTATTAAAAAGAAAAAAGGTAAAAGTAATGAAGTATTCAAGAAACAAAAGGACAAAAATTAAAGAAAGTACAATGTCAAAATTAATATGAAGAAAAGTAGAAAGGACTAAAATAGAAAATCAACAGTTTTAAAAATGCAAAAAGCAAACTCACCTAATAAAACCAAAACCTGGTTCACTGGAAAAAAAATTTTGGCAAAAATAATTAAGAGTGGAGAGGTTGGGGTGGTGGGAAGAAATGTAGTGCCTGGAAAAAGAGACAACTAAAATATGGTTATTTGAAAAAAAATGATTAGAGACATCTAACATTAAATATATATTTAGAATTCTAGACTTTTACATGATGGATAATTTCTTTTTTTAATTTTATTGTAATTTTAACTTCTGGGATACATGTATAGGACATGGCGCTTTGTTACATATGCAAATGTGTACTACGGTGGTTTGCTGCACCTATCAACCCATCACTTAGGTATTAAGCCCCACGTGCATTAGCTATTTGTCCTGATTCTGTTCCTCCTTCCAGCCCCTGACATGCCCCAGTGTGCATGGTTCCCCTCCCAGTGTCCATGTGTTCTCATTGTTCAGCTTCCACTTATAAGTGAGAACATGCGGTGTTTGCTTTTCTGTTCCTGTGTTAGTTCGCTGAGGATAATGGTTTCCAGCTCCATCCATGTTCCTGCAAAGGACATGATCTTTTTCCTTTTTATGGCTGAATAGTATTCCATGGTATATATGTTCCACATTTTCTTTATCCAGTCTATCAAAAATGGGCATTTGGGTTGATTCCATGTCTTTGCTATTGTGAATAGTGCTGCAAAGAACATATGGGTGCATGTATCTTTATAATAGAATGACTTATATTCCTTGGGGTATATACCCAGTAATGGGATTGTAGGTCAAATGGTATTTCTGTTGCTAAATCTTTGAGAAATTGCCACACTGTCTTCCACAATGGTTGAGCTAATTTACATTCCCACCAACGGTGTAATAATCACTATTCTGACTGGTATGAGACAATATCTCATTGTGGTTTTGATTTTTTGTTTCTCTAATAATCTGTGATGTTGAACTTCTTTTCATAAGTTTGTCGGTCACGTAAATGTTTTCTTTTAAGAAATGTCTATGTCCTTTGCCTACTTTTTGATTTTGTTTTCTTGTAAATTTAAATTCCTTGTAGATTCTGGATATTAGACCTTTGTCAGATGGATAGATTGTAAAAATTTTCTCCCATTCTGTAGGTTGTCTGTTCACTCTGATAATAGTTTCTTCTGCTGTGCAGAAGCTCTTTAGTTTAATTAGGTCCCATTTGTCAACTTTTGCTTTTGTTGCAATTGCTTTTGGTGATTTCATCATGAAAACTTTTCCTGTGCCTACGTCTTGAATGGTATTGCCTAGATTTTCTTCTAGGGTTTTTATAGTTTCAGGTTTACATTTAAGTCTTTAATCCATCTCTTGAGTTAATTTTTGTATAAAGTGTAAGGAAGGTTTCTGGTTTCAATTTTCTGCATATGTCTAGCCAGTTTTCCCAGCACCATTTATTAAACAGGAAATGCTTTCCGCATTGCTTATTTTTGTTAGGTTTGTTGAAGATCAGATGGTCATAGATGTGTAGCCTTATTTCTGAGATCTCTGTTCTGTACTACTGGTCTATGTGTCTGCTTTTTACCAGTATCATGCTGTTTTTGTTATTGTAGCCTTGTAATATAGTTTGAAGTAAGGTAGCATAATGCCTTCAGCTTCTTTCATTTTGCTTAGGATTTTTTGGTTATACAGGCTCTGCTTTGGTTCCATATGAATTTTAAAGTAGCTTTGATTTTAATTTTGTGAAGAAAATGGTAGTTGAATGAGAATAGTATTGAATCTATAGATTACTTTGGTCAGTATGGCCATTTTCATGATACTGATTCTTCCTATCCATGGGCATGAAATGTCTTACCATTGTTTTTGTCTTCTCTTACTTCCTTGAGCAGTGGTTTGTAGTTCTCCTTGAAGAGGTCCTGCACATGTCTTGCTAGTTGTATTCCTAGATATTTTCTCTTTGTAACAATTGTGAATGGGAGTTCATTTATGATTTGGATCTCTGCTTGTCTATTGTTGGTGTAAAGGAATGCTTGTGATTTTTGCACATTTATTGTGTATCCTGAGACTTTGTTGAAGTTGCTTATCAGCTTAAGGAGCTTTTGGGCTGAGATGATGCGGTTTTCTAGGGATCATATTGCCTGCAAACAGAGACAGTTTGACTTCCTCTCTTCCTATTTGAATACCCTATCTTTCTCTTGCCTGATTACCCTGACCAGAACTTCCAATAATATGTTGAATAGGAGTGATGAGAGAGGGCATCCTGTCTTGTGCCAGTTGTCAAGGGGAATGCTTCCAGCTTTTGCCCATTCAGTATGATATTGGATGTGGATTTGTCATAAATGGCTGTTATTATTTTGAGCTATGTTCCACCAATACTTTGTTTATTGAGTTTTTAGCATGAAGGACGGATCACAAGATCAAGAGATTGAGACCATCCTGGCCAACATGGTGAAACCCCATATCTACTAAAAATACAAAAACTAGCTGGGCATGGTGGTGCGCACTTGTAGTCCCAGCTACTCGGGAGGCAGAGGCAGGAGAATCGCTTGAACCGGGAGGTAGAGGTTGCAGTGAGCCGAGATCACGCCACTGCACTCCAGTCTGACGACAGAGTGAGACTGTCTCAAAAAAAAAAAAAGTTATTATACTTTATTTTGTAAGTAGTGTACGTTTTATAGAAAAATTGCTCATAAAGCACAGAATTCTAATTTACTCTTTAACTCCTCCAGTTTCCCCTATTATAAAAATTTTCCATTAATGTGATATATTTGTGACAATTGATGAGCAAATATTGACACATCAACTAATGTCCATAGTTTGTATCAGGGCCCACTCTTTGTGTGGTACATGTTATGGGTTTTTGACAAACGTATAATGACATGTATCCACAATTACAGTATCATATAGAATTGTTTCACTGCCCTAAAAGCCCCTGTGCTCCACCTATTCATCCCTTACTTTCTCCCTCCACACGCCTGGCAACAACTAATTTTTCTTTTTTTCTAACTGTTTCCATAGTTTTGCCATTTCCAGAAAAATCACATAATTGGCATCATGCAGTATGTAGCTTTTGCAGATTGGCTTCTTTCCTCTAGCAATGTTCATGTACATTTCATCCATGCCTTTTCATGGTTTGATGGCTAATTTCTTATAAGTGCTGAATAATATTCCACTGTATGGATACGCTGCAGTTTATTTATTCATCTAGCTATTGAAGGACATCTGTTTGCTTCCAGATCTTGACAATTATGAATAAAGGTGCTATAAAATTTCAGTGCAGGTTGTTGTGTGATGCTAAGTTTTCGATTAATTTGGGTAAATACCAAGGATCATGACTGCTGGACTCTATGGGTAAGAGTATGCTTAATTTTGTAAGAAATTTTCAAACTGTTTTCCAAAGTGTCTGTACCGCTTTGCATTCCTACCAGCAGAGAATAAGAATTCCTATTGCTCCTTGTCGTCAACAGTATTTGGTTTTGCCGATGTTTTGGATTTTAGCCACTCTGATAAGTATATAGCAGTACTTAATTGTTGCTTTAATCTGCAATTTACTGATGATATATGGTGCTGAGCATCTTTTAATGTGCCTATTTGCCATCTGTTATCTTCTTTGGTAGGATGTCTGTTGAGATCTTTTGTGCATTGTTAAATTGGGTTATTTTCTTCTTCCTGTTGAGATTTAAGAGTTCTTTGTACTAGTCCTTTATCTGATATTTGTTGTGCAAATATTTTCTCCCAGTTTGTGGCTTGTCTTTTGATTCTCTTAATATTGTCTTTTACAGGATAGAATCCTGTATTTTTAAATGATCTGATTTATAGGAGAAGACGGTATAGTCCCAAGGTCATATCTCATAGGGTTGTGATAAGGCCACCCAATCACCGGGTTACCTTCGTTAAAAGAAACAGGGACCCTAGGTGAGTGGCTATGTCTGTTTTTCCCTTGTTCAGGTTTTACTTTGTCAGAAAAAAATGAACTAATTAGGGTTTTCTTCTAAAACTGGCTTCAAACCCCAATTTGTGAGAAGTTTTTGCTTTTGATTTTACTGTTTATTTTTTCTTTTTGGATCAGTTTCAAGTGGCCTTTTACATTTAGTAACTCTAGGTGTGACTGGAAGCAGGAAAAAAAAAACTTTTAGGAAAAAAAAACCCATTAATTTTCTTACTATTCTATCATTAGCAGAAAGTGTCCTATCAGGAGGCAAACCTGAAAACTCACATTAAGAGAGGATACTTACTGAGGTGTATCAATATAATTGCACCTGCATCTTATCAAAGAAACCAAAGATCAAACCCTCTGACTCCTAAGTATTAAAAACATGCAAAATAGAGTCAGCAACATAAGCTAGTCCCTTCCAGTCGAATGCATTTGATTTGCAAAGTGCATAAAATGTTTTCACACTCTGAAATCATTTTCAGATATTAGATTCAACAATTTCCTGAAATGGTTAGCAGTTCTTTTAAAAATGAGAAAATCAGCAGCCCTTGAGCTGTAAGGCATAAAAATATGTATCTACAAGAACTATTTTCAAAGAGCAGAATACAAATACATCTGCTTGTGTCCCACACATCATCAAACAATTGCTTATTCCCAGTATATGTTCTGCTGCTGGGGAAAAGGCACACAGCTCTCGTTCCTTCCATTATATATTTGAGATAGTTCACTCCAGTCTCAACTTAAGGCTTCTTAAATAAATAGTAAATCTAGTGGCAAATACAGAAGTCAATATATATATTTGTGCCATTTAATTCTAGTTACAAAGCATGTGTTGAGCTTTCTGTTTAGAAATGGCATGAAATGGAGTCCTTTTGATGCATGCAGAAACTAAACTTTGTTTTCTGTTTTACTTATTTATTTATTTATTTATTTTGAGATGGAGTCTCACTCTGTCTCCCACGCTGGAGTGCAGTGGTGTGATCTCGACTTACTGCAACCTCCGACTCCCAGGTTCAAGCTATTCTCCTGCCTCAGCCTCTGGAGTAGCTGGAACTACAGGTGCTTGCCACCACATCCAGCTAATGTTTGTATTTTTAGTAGAGATGAGGATTTGTTATGTTGGCCAGGCTGGTCTCAAATTTGTGACTTCAGGTGATCCACCCACTTCACCTGAAGTGTTGGGATTACAAGCGTGAGCCACTGCACCCGGCCAACTTTGTTTTCTAATATGAAGATGGCAAAAGTCCCTGGAAGTTTTCAGAAAGACTACATCTGCATGCCCAGAGAAAATCCATAACCTGTGGTCCTGTCACTAAATGTTTTGTTGCTGCTGTAATTTTCCTGTATGTCTTTTAGTCTTTCATGTGGATGCCATTTCCCCAAAAGTTGCAGACCTTAATCATAGCTGTTAAAAATGTGCCATTTGAACGAAGATATGGCTTAGTCCTTGTATTGGTTTGCTAGGACTGCCTGAAGAAAGTACCACATATTAGGTGGTTCAAACAAAATAAATTTATTATCTCACAGTTCTGGAGGCTGGAAGTTCAAGATCAAGGTATTGGCAGAGCCCATGAAGGATCTTGTCCCAGCGCTCTCTCTGGTTTGTAGATGTCTATCTTCTCATCTTCTTTCTGTGACTTCACGTCATCTTCCCTCTGTCTGTATCTGTGTCCACATTTTCCTCTTCCTATTAGAACACCACTTGTATTGGATTACAGCACACACCAAAGACCTCATTTTAACCAAGTTATCTCTACAAAGAGTCTATCTCCAAATAAAGACATATTCTAGAGTACTGGCAGTCAATACCATACATATGAATGTCAACATATGGATTTGAGAGGGTAATACAATACTGTCCTTAACAGTCATTTTACAGATACCTCACAAAAACCTAAGCTGAGAGGTAGCTTTTCCATGGTTCTATTCCCCATTCATTTTAGGGCATTTAAAACAACTTAGGATACACAAAACAATATAATGTCAGAAATTGCAGGTTATTAAGAATGAGGTATTAGCGTGTACGTTCTGTAGTTTTCTTTGAAAAAATACATTAGTGAAATAATGCAAGTTTTTTTTTTTCCCCTAAAACTTACCTTTTTTTTCCTAAAGGTAAACATTTGCTTTCTCATTATTCTCATATACATTCTCACTTAGTTTTACAAAAGCAAAATAAAATGATGAATAGTATTTTTTTTTCAAAGAACCTTCTCAAGAAACTGGAGCTATTGTAAATTACTTCATATCTGGGTTGTCTTAGTGAACGGTGACACTTTCTGGTACTTTTCCTTTTTCTTCTTCCTCCTGTTTCTTCCACCAGAGTAAATGTTTTCTAGTTTTCTCATATATTCTTCATCAAAATAGACTCTTAGGAAGGACAGATGAATTCCTTTACACTGAAATGTAAAGTCAGGACTTAATAGTGCCATTTTCCATGAATATTTTGACTTTAATTCAAAATCATTTCAGTAAAGGAATAAAATGTTCATTTCCACCCATGGAATTATAAACATGATGGACTTTGTGACGTCTCCCTCCCCAGATTGTAGAACCCTCACGTGGCCTGTGAGAGTTAAACCAGTTAATAAATAAGCATGTAAAATATTGTCTGGAACACAGTAAACTTTTTTTTTTCTTGAGACAGAGTCTCGCTCTGTCGCCCAGGCTGGAGTGCGGTGGCCGGATCTCGGCTCACTGCAAGCTCTGCCTCCCAGGTTCATGTGATTCTCCTGCCTCCGCCTCCTGAGTAGCTGGGACTACAGGCGCCCGCCGCCTCGCCCGGCTAATTTTTTTTTTTTTTTAAAGTATTTTTTTGTATTTTTAGTAGAGACGGGGTTTCACCACGTGTGCCAGGATGGTCTTGATCTCCTGACCTCGTGATCCGCACACTTCAGCCTTCCAAAGTGCTGAGATTACAGGCATGAACCACAGCACCCAGCCCACAGTAGACTTTTAATATGTCTTAGCTATTACTATTGTAGCTAAACATTTTGAATAATATACACAAATGAGTTAATTTAGTAATGAAGGATCTATAAAAACTTTTCCAGCAAATTGAGGGAGCATTTTTTCAGGCCAATCCATTCCACATTTTTATTTATCTTATTTCTTTTATTTTTTTCCTCTCAGTGTTAACTTATTTTTCACAGAATATTCTTTCCATTCTTTCCCTGAAATAAAGCTGTAACTTACATCTGGTCCAGTATGACCGTATTTACTTTTATTTGCACAGTTTCTTAGGCTTCTAGTTTGTGATTATTGTACTTGAGGGACAGACACAGGTGGAAATTGTAAATTAATGTCTCTGTGAAAGTAATCATTTGCAAAGTATCTTGGACACTTGAAAGGCATTTATCATGTAAAGTGTCTTTGTTTATTAATTGTTAATTATGATTAAGTGATGATGCCAAATAGAAACAACAGAGACCCTTGCTCTTCACAGCCTTGGTTCTTCTCAGAGCCTTCCTGCTACTTTGCTGAAAATAACGTTCAGAGCTTATTTATTGAAACTATTAGAATAACTCTACTGGATTTTGGAATGAACAAACTAGCAAAAGAACATATGGCTGCAGAATGCAAAGCGTCCTTCTGCCCAAAGAACTGACTGTGGGAAAGAGTGTCCATTTACTACTATATGATGCTTGCATTTTTCAGTTTCTCTTTTTATCATCATAATTACCATTGCCTGGGTGGTTGCAATTACCCATTTCTTACTGTCTGCCTTGTCCTGACCAGAATTTAATCAAGCTTCTCTCCTCCCCAACTTGATCAAGCACTAAAATTGAGAACATGTCCCCTGACTTGCTTCTCCTGAGCATCGACTGACCATGGATGAGATGAATTTCCTATCAGATTCCACCAGTTATGGCCCCTTGCATGCCCAACTTCCCCTTAAAAATTCCTGCAAAGGGCCAGGTGTGGTGGCTCACGCCTGTAACCAGCACTTTGGGAGGCCAAGGGCAGGCGGACCACAAGGTCAGGAGCTGGAGACCAGCCTGGCCAACATGGTGAAACCCCGTCTCTACTAAAAATGCAGAAATTAGCTGGGTATAGTGGCACGTGCCTGTAATCCCAGCTACTCGGGAGGCTGAGGCACGAGAGTAGCTTGAAGCCAGGAGGCAGAAGTTGCAGTGAGCCACTCCAGTCTGGGTGACAGAGCGAGATTCCATCTCAAAACAGGAAACAAACAAAAATTCCTGCAAGGGTCTTTTCCCCTTTCCTTATAAATTAAAAGCCTTTCCTATTTGGATGAGACACTTGCAGATTTCTGAGATAGAAGGGTTCTCTCTATTGTAATAATATTTTTGAATAAAGTCTCTGATCATCTAAGTCTAGATTTTGTTGAGCTTTCCCTCTCTTTCTTGGTGTGCTGTCATCCTATTATTCCCTTGGTTTTAAATATTGTCTAGTCAGTGATGATGATGGTGATGATGATAGTGGTGAAGGCGATGATGGTGATAATGATAATGGAGACGATGATGGCAATGACGGCGATAATGGTGATGATGGTGATTATTAATAAGACTCATCTTAGTAAGGGCAAATACTAATAAAATTAGATGCTAAATTTTCCTTTGAAAAGACTCACCCCGTATTTTAGAACATTTGCTTCAGAAAACTTGTAACTGTAGCTTCTTCCTCTGCCATTTTGAAATGTATAGAATTTTTTTTTAGAGCTAAATAAGTCTTTTCATGACCGAGGATTGTCTTTCTTAAGTCCCTGAGAGCCATCTCTTCGAAATGTAATCATTTAGGAAGACAGTGCATATATCTCTCTCTTTTTTTTTTTTTTTTTTTT
>NW_016804163.1:1958166-1960926 GCF_001698545.2 Rhinopithecus bieti
ACCGCGCGGCCGTTCATTTTTTATAGAAAGATAGAAGCCTCACTTCAGCAGACACCTCTCTCAAAATGATTTCTGGTTATGAAGATTTAAGAAATGTATTTTTCTTTGTGTAAAGTCAATTGGCAAACACAGATCCTCACCCCAATTACCAAATGCATTTAGGTTGAGCTATGGGCACCAAATTGTGCCATCAATTTTTCTTACCTGAGGACTAGTGGTGATTTATCTTGAAAGCATGTGTGTAATGGGTTGAATCTGCTTGACTATGCAAAATGGTGAGATTTCCATTCATCTTTGTGATCTTTTAGAAGAATGCTGATGATGCACACCACACGGTTTCATGCTTATTCAATATATGTATTTTTTATCTCTTCTACATTTGTGAAGAGGTATTCTGGGTTGGAAAGAAATTTTTTAAAAAAAATTGTGGTTCCCCAACATTGGCCATAATACATGTTGATAATATATTTTGCCTAATTTTCCCTTCTCAATAACTTAATGAGATAGGTATTATAGGAATATGTGACCTGGAGGTTAGGCACTTTGCTCAAGTCTAAAGGGACATGGATGTTCAGCCTTCTAAAAATAGGTCTTCTGGCTTCAGGGTCTGAGTATTTTTCACATATGCTGCTCTCATTTAGAGTTTGGGGGTTTAGGGTTTAACAAACTTTGTACTGGGCCTCCATTGCTCATGTTCTACTAAATGACACATACATTTTATGGTAAGTTATTAGCGTTCACATGAGGCATGATATAGAATCAGAGGAAGAAAACCATGAGGGGGCATGGAAGGTTAGAAGCGTGGTACTGTTCTCCTCTAACGCATCCTCTGGACCAATTCTATTTGCTCTTAGATCTCTATGTAACTCACTGATGGCCAAGTATCCAAGTGTCCCTGGAGACCACCTGGAATTCTCTGAAATACACAGCTTTTCTTTTCTTCCAATTTTTATTGTAGATTCAGGGGTACATGTGTAGGTTTGTTACAAGGATATGTTGTGTGATGCTGAGGTTTGGGGTAAGATTGAACCTGTCACCAGCCATTGACCATAGTATGCAATAGGATGTTTTTCAATCCATGCTCTCCTCCATCCTTTCCCCTCCTTGTAGTCCCCAGTGTCTGTTGTTCCCATTCTTATGTCTAAAACATACAGCTTTGAATAGTCTTTATTTTGACCCATTTCACCATTCTGTTTTAAATGCTTCCACTGATCAGCATACTTCCTTCCCCAATCCTTTTGCATCATTTCTACCTCCCGGCTAGGACTGAAGCTGTTTCCTGAGAATGCAGTGTCCTGACAGCAGTGTCAAAAACTTTCCACACAATCTCCCACCAAAAATATGATGTCTGTCAGGCCAGTTCACACATTATTTCCTGGCATGCAACATAGACATTTTACCCTCTTTATTGCTGTCGCCTACCAAATTTTCGATTATCTATCCTTTTATTCATTAAAGATCCTAGCTTGATTTTTTTTTTTTAATATCCACTCTTGACATTCTCATGAGTGGTCTGACCTTTCAGTTTTTAGAGGTTCAGCTCTGGGTCTCCATCTTTCCCTCTCTCTCTCTCTCTGGATATGCTCTTCTATCATTCTTTTGGTTTTAAATATTCTCTAGACAGTAACAACACCCAAATTTATATTTCTCATCCAAAATTCTCTGAGTTCCTAAGCCATGTATTTAAATGCCTAACAGTTCCACTTGGCTGAATCATAGACATCTCAAATTTAGCTCATCAAAAGATAGAATTTTCCAATACGAACCTCCCCCAGGATTGGGTGTTTCACTAAATGGTACCACCAACTCTCCAAACATTAAAATCAGAAACTTGGAAATCCTCTTTGATTACTCTTTTTTCCTTAATCCTTCGCATCTATCTTATCAGTAAGTTTCTTGACTAAATCTTCAAAATATATCTTGCATCTGTTTCTTCCACCCTAGACTGGGCTTCTGCCATTCCTGCCTGCCCTCCCTGCCAATCTTCACTCTCCAGCCCTCTGTTCAATGCCCCTCTTGGCAGATCAGTTCTGCTGGATTTCTCCCCTACTTACAAATTTCCACTGTTTGTTCATTGTACTTAGAATAAAATCCAGTCTTTACATTATGTGTCTTTGGGTTCACAGTGACAGAAATCCACTTAAACTAAATCAAAGAAAGATGTTTTCTTGTTTTCATTGTTGTTGTTTTTAGGGTAAAGGAAGCTCTCAAATGTCCTTTGGGAAATGTGAGAAAGTAGGCCTCAGAAATGCGCACATGGAGAGAGATCCAGAGACAGACAACAGAAAACTGATTAGTTCTGTCTCTCTTATTTTATGTGTGTGTGTGTGTATGTGTGTGTGTATGTGTGTGTGTATACATATACACACACATATATATATATAAAATATATAAATTGTATATATACATATTTTATATATACGTAGTCCTTTTTCTGCCCATGTAAATTAACAAGTAATGTTTTACAGGTTTTCCCCAGTAGTTTAAAACACATGATCAAGATAAAGCTGATGTCTATTTGGAAAAGCACTAAAAATACTCAAATATCCAAACTCTGCACCTCACAAATGATTTTCAAAAAAGAAAGAAAAAAATATTGAAACTGATTTTTTTTTCAATTTCAAACCCGTGACTATTGAGTGTCGTCGATTAAGATGCTTCAAACAGCATATTCTTTTTTTAACAGTTGAAAAATTTCTCAAAAAATGTTAACAGAACTAAAGTTTTAATACCAGATTTATTGCTTATTGCAGACACACA
>NW_016804163.1:1962476-1968616 GCF_001698545.2 Rhinopithecus bieti
TATATAAATAATTAAAATAAATACATATTTATTTATACACATATACACTTTGTGGATTTCTTCCTCATCCTCTTCTTTTTTTTTTTTTCCCTCATCTGTTCACTCGTAATTTCTGATAATCCCTGATGTTGGCTTGCCATGATCCCTATCTGTCCACTACTCCATAAGAATTTTCATCCCAAGTCCCCAAAACTCACTGAAAATTTCCCTTTATGAATCTTACATCATTTTACCGAAACAAGAATTTCAGTGGAATAGGACATTATTTCCAGCTAGGCTGTTTTTATGGAAGATTTGTATGGTAATCTTTGAATAGGGCCCGAAAATTCTGACACCATCATGGAATTCTATTTTTCTTTTTGGTAGAGCAGCATTGCTAAATTATAATCAAAGTTCTTATCCAAGGTGAGCATGGTCTTTGTGCTTTAAAAGAAAATAAACAAAAAACACAATTTTGACTTTTGTGGTCTCATGTTAAAAGAATTGCATATAGGCACTGACACCAAACAAAATCTAAAAATGGCTTCTTAAAATCCCCTTTGGGAATCAGCTTGACTCTTTTTTATTTGAATGTCATTAATGGAAGATACTTTTGCTTTATATTCCAAGTAACACAAGAGAAAGTACTAATGGGATTTCACCGTGGGTCCCGAGTTATTTTTCCTCCGAATGGAACAGAACATGAAGAAATGTTGTCTCTTACTCACACTGACACAGGTAAAGGAAATTGCAACTGGATGCTTTTAACAGTTATCAAAGTCATGATTTTGGACCCTGGTAACCTCCAGCAGTGACCCATTGGTTACTCATTACTATTATCAGTAGCAATAATAACTCATGTATTTCAACATCTCTGATGATTTTTTTTTTCATCCCTGTCATCATTGTTCTTTCTGATGCTTGAATTTAAAATGCTTAATGTTGTTTCATATGGTCTTTTGCCATAATTCCATTCATCAATGATAGCTTCCTTACTGTCTGGCACAAAACATGTTCTGGGTTTATTTTATGCATTTTCTGCTGTAGACCTGGTACCACCCATTTCTCAAGCACTTATCTTTTATTATGCAAAATAATATTTAGATAATTCAATCTAGAATCTGATGTTACTTATCGCTCATAACATGTCTTTGTTTCTAGGGTTTTTTGAGAGAACTAAGAAAACATCATTTCTTCAAGGGTATGTTGGATGCGCCAAGTTTATTCAGTCCCTACTGATGGACATTTGGATAATTTTTGATTTTCTACTAGTACTATTAATTTTGAGATGAATATCTTTATATGTGTATCATTTTGAATAATTACAAATGTATAATTAGAATATTTTTCCAGAAGTAGGATTGCTAGATCAAAGGGTAAATGAATATGCAATTTTGATGAACACTGCCAAATTTCTTCCCATAGAGTGTTGTACCATCTGTCTTTGTACCAGCAGTATGTGAGAGAGCCTGTTTCTCCACTGCCTCACCATTGAAGCATGTTATCAAACTGGGATATTTTTGCCACTCTGGTAGTTGAGAAATGGCACTGCAGTATAGTTTTAATTGCTATTTTCTTTTTTTTTTTTTTGTGAGGTTGAGTATCCTTTCATACTTCAATGCGTATTTTTCTGTGAACGGTTCATATCTGTAGCCCATCTGTCTATTGAATTTCTGGCCTTGTTCTTGATTTTTCTGGTGACTCAAAATAAAGTGAATGCTTTTAAAATGGATTAGTCATATGGTCAGATGCCATACAAAGTGGTTCCTACCTTGCGGGGTTGAGATGAGGTAACAGATCAGGCCTGCTATTTAACACCAACAGTGGTGTGTTAACAAGATCGTGGAAGAATATTTGTGTGTCATGTCATAGGAGGGGCACATATTTAGCATTCCTTAAATTATGAAGTAACTGTGACAGTTATGCTAAAGATTACCTTTAATTATATATTTATATATACTCTTGTTGTGTTAAAACCACAAATCATCATACAAGTGCAACATACTGTAATTCATAATGTCTTGTAAAGCTGCCAAATGACTTTACCAGTTTGTCTTCTGTCTTTTGACTTCATCTGTGATGTTATGTGATGGGAAGATTTTTAAATTTTGAATTTTATAATTACATTAGTCTATTTTTACTCTTATAGCTTTTGGTATAATTATATTATAATGTGTGCTGACTTTTGCATGGAGAAAGGAGCTCTTCTGAACATACATGATGTTGTCATATTTAAAACTTCTAACCAAATTGTAAACAACGTAAATGAGGAATAAAAGCAAGCAAACTTTGCAAAAAAAAGGCAAAAAAAAAAAAATAAAAAATAAAAAACCCACAAAGATAATTACTTAATTTCTAAAATTTGAGTGATGTGTTGGAAGCCTTATGTGGAAGAAACATTCTTACAGTGCTTACAAAGAAAAAAGGAAGTGAAAATATCAACTTCTGTACCTTAGAGACACTGTGAAGTTAACTTACGACAGGGTAGGTTGAAACAATAAATCACTCTGCAAATGCGGTGTTCTAGCTCCCAATGTCAGATGAAGGTGGTGTGCTGAGATAGATTCTGTTAGTGATGCTACATGGGGCTTATTACACATTTCCTCCAAAGGAATAGACAATAAAGATGGAAGTAAATTGCATTATTTCTATGGCATGTTTTTTTGCGTCAATTAAATCCATCAAACAATACAAGGTGAGGACAAATGCATGGTAGAAAAGGATATTTCTTATAATCCTTTTATCTAAATTCTACTTAGAGTCAGACTGTTGTGTGGCTTTATAGAAATGTCAAAATAGTAGTATTCATGGTACTCACACTCCTATTTGCAGCATTGGCCTTCAGTAAGTTTTGACCATCTTCAAAATCATCCATTTTAGAAGATGAGAATTTAATAATTTCACAAATGCAAAAAAGTACACAAATTCTAAAGAAAATGTATATTGAGAGTTTAAAATAAATGGTATTGAAATACTTGAAATATACAAATGACTTCCTTAAAACTACAAAGGACTACTTTGGATTGAACATTTATTTAGACATAAAGCTTTACTCATGTATTTATTAAACACTGAGCATTCAATGAATGCTAACAAGTCAGTCGAACATAGAAAATGCAGAAATGTAATAATTCAGAGTGGCAACCTTGGTGCAGTTTATTCTCGTATGTTTGTAAAAATTCTTGTATGCATGCCAAATAAATCTCTTGTGATGTAGTGGTCAGTATTCTAGGCAGTAAAGCTTACACCAACAGATCTGACATTTATTTGCTCTGTTACTTGTCTTTCTAAGCTTCAACTTGATATCTGTAAAGTAAGGTTATTCACAGACTGGTTTTGAGAAGTAAGGGCGTGATATGGTTTGGATCTGTCTCCTCTAAATCTCGTGTTGAAATGGGATCCCGATGTTGGAGGTGGGGCCTAGTGGGAAGTGGATTTGGGTCACTGGGATAGAGCCTTCATGAGTGTATTGGTGCCATCGCTAGGTCATAAGTGAGTTCTCATTCTATGAGTTCACATGAGATCTGGCTGTTTAAAAGTGCCTGGCAGCTCCTCCTTCTCTCCTACGTCCTCTCTCACTATGTGACATGCTGGCTCCCCCTTTGCCTTCTGCCATAATTGGAAGCTTCTTGATGCTCTCACCAGGAGCCGAGATGTTGGTCTCATATTTGTACAGCCTGCAGAACCATGAGCCAAGATAAACCTCTTTTTTAAATAAGTTACCCAGTCTCAGGTATTCCTCTATAACAATGCAAAAATAGACTAACATAGTGAGATAATATAAGTAAATATCTTAGCCCAGGGCTAGGCACATAATAATCACTCAGTGAATAACAAGAAGAGAGCTGTTTATTTTTCCATTTCGTTTTTTTGACATAACTTTTTTTATGTTCATTTTCTTTTGTTATGGGAAGTCACAATTTATTTTCTTTTTATTCTTAAGCCTGATTTTTATTTATATATGCCACCTTTATTATTTCACACGGACCTAAAGATTCATTCATTCTTTTAGTACATGTTTAATGAGAACATGCTTAGTGTAAGAAAACTTTATACATATTACATTAGCTAATCCTCTCAATAAACCTATGAAACAGGCAGTAATGGCTTCATTCTACAACCGAGGGACACAGAGAAGTTAATTCATTTACTTTATTTCACACAGAGTTGAGGCACAAACTAGGTTCATCTAACTCCAAAGTCCATGCTTTACTGAATACGACATAGTATCTTCCAGAGTTCTCTGTTTCATTGGGATCAAAAGATGCAGACTTGAAAAGCAATTATGTAGTTGTTCTTTTGTGAGACCTACTATAACTTTTGCTGTAAGAAGCCAAGAACTTTTTGAGCACATGGAATGGCCCCCCTCCAACTTCTCAATAAATATTTGTTGAATGCATACATGGAAGATAATCAGAAGCTACATATGATCTCTAAATAAAGTTGATATAAAAATCTGTACAATAAGGAATTAAGAGAAGATGGGGAGAAGAATGACCACAGGTAGGATGTTGAGAGAAGACAGTATGAAATAGAGAGTGAGACCTGGTGGCTGGGGAGAATTGAATGGGGAAGAGAATGAAACAGAATATTTGGCCCCATGAACTGCATATCCAAAGGTGACCTGTGTGATCTCCTATATGGCGTCTGAAAACATTGATCTCATAGAAGCAGAGAAGAGAAGGGTGGTTACCTGGGGTTGGGGTGTTGCTGTTGGTGGGGATGGGGAGATAGTCGATTCAGAATTTCAGTTAGATAAGAGGAGTAAGTTGAGACCTGTTGTACAATGCAATGACTGTAGTTAATAACGCGTTATTTGAAAAATGCCAGAAGAGTGGATGTAAAGTGTTCTCACCACAAAAATAATTACGTGAGGGGATTTATAGGTTGATTAGATTTACTAATTCTACAGTGTATATCTGCTTCAGAACATCACATTCCACACAGTAAATACATACAATTTTATGTGCGAATTAAAAAAAAAATAAAAAGATAAGGCACTAGGAAGGTATACAAATTGGCTTGAGTAATTCTTACATATGGCCAGAAAAACAGTGTCAGACAGTGGTCTGCAGCCTAGTTTCACATATCCTTGAGCAGCAAGCAAAGTGAGTTGACATCCTGTAAAAGAAGAGGACTGTGGGGCTGGTACTAAATAAGGAGTATAAGAACTTAATGGTCATTGAGAGCCTTTGGAGCAAGCTTCTTTCTTTGACCTTCTTTGATTAGATGTTCTGTGTCTACATACTGTAGTAATGCTAACTGTGCGTTTTATTAATGCAGAGGCCCAGTACCCTCTAGAAGACAAATACGCAGACATAAAATAATGCAAGTGCCTTCAAATGAACTAGGAAAGGCAGTGGTTTCCTTGCACCATGGAGAGTTATCTTTATAACCAGCAAGAAGGATTCCTTGCAGTTATTTATGTTCCAGTTTTTCTGAAGAAGGACGGACAGGGAGATGAAACCACTTGTGTTTTTGGACAATGCTCTGCCGATAGGAGCTGTCCTTGACCTCAGGGATACTTTAACATTCACAGCTCTACCTTACATGCAAGAATGTGGTGGCATGGCTTCTGCAGAAGTGTGACAGCTCTCCTTGGCCAGCACCAGTTCTGAGTGAAAAATAAGCACAGAGAAGAAGTGTTATCTTGGTAAAAATGCAGTAGGTGACATTGATTGTGCAGAACACAAAGAGGAGGAATATTCCAAACACTAATTCCTTTTTACCTGTTGAAATATATGTCTCTTCAGGACATATTTTGTATCTTCTGGCTACAGTAGGCTGAGCTACTTACTAGCTACAAAGTATTGTTATATTCACTGAAGTTATTTGCATGCCGCTTCTATCTAATAAAAATAAAGTGTCCCCTCAACTCTATGGCTTTGTCCAGCTAGGTTTCTCTCATTTCTTCCTTTCACAGCCCAAGTTGGCAGATGGAAATAGAAAATTTGTTCACTCACCAATGCACTCTTTCAACACAGGGCAGATTGCCAGTCATGTGGTGCTTCAGCGGAAATCTGCTCCCAAGATGGCTAGTGCTTGCATGCTCGCACACTCTCTCTCTCTCTCTTTCCCTCCTTCTCTCTCTCTATCCCTCTCTCTCTCTCCCTCTCTCTCTCTCCCTTTCTCCCTCTCTCTCCCTCCCTTTCTCCCTCTCT
>NW_016804163.1:1968964-2022870 GCF_001698545.2 Rhinopithecus bieti
TCTCTCTCCCCTCCCTCCCTCACTCTCTCCCCCCCCATTACAACAGGCAGTTTCCCTTCTTATCTTAGATGATATCCTTTAAAGCATTCTCAATTTTTCTTTTATGTTCTGTTGTCTCAGCTTCTTTGTGGCCATGTTCTCCAAATCTTCACCTGCCTTTTCCAGTTCTTGTGACTGCTATTTTCTGCTTAGCCCTTAAGTATTGGCAGGCCTTAGGGCTCCATTGCTGGTTCTTCTCATTTCTCCTAGTCTTTAAGTTTATCCCATTTCTTTCTGCATGCTACTACTATTCAAATCCCTTTTTAGGCTCCTGATTTATCTCCTGAAGCCCCAAAGATGAAAGAACATAGCATTTCCAAACTTTAGCTCACTGTTATTTCCTTCAAATCAGCTGGTATTCCTGTGTTTCTTAACTCATGGCTAATATTTTCCCAGCTATACTTGACAGATCCTGAGACTCTTTTAAAAAATCCTTTTACCCTCTTCATCCACTTACCCATCCCCTTAATATCCCACCGCAATCTCAGGTAGAGGGAACAGCTGTTCAAGACAGTCTTTACACCACAGCTAGAGTTATCTTTTTGTTCTAATCACCAACTTTAACATCTTTAATGGCCTCAAAAAGTCCCAACTTCTTAAATTTTTTTCAGTATCTGTCTTTACATTTCTTCTCTCACATTCCACATCCTGGCCATATTGAACTGCTTTTCACCTCACTGTGTGTTACTTTGTTTCCAACACCTCCGTCTCCCATCACAACCATTCAAGTCTGGGTCAGGAGACTATGGTGGACATTATGTGTCCTATTCCCTGAAATCTTCCCATCACCCTCCAACACCCTACAGTTTTGGTGACTGTACTTAGCCCCAGGGGTGGACCCTGATAAAGATAAGTAATTGTAGTTCACCGGTAGCGAGTGCTCCACTGGTCATTCATAAAGTAAATTTATTAATAGTTTGTGGTGAAAGAATGTTTGTAAAATGAGATAGAGTAGAAAATAACGGTGCATTACACAAAATTGTGGGTAGTGTCTCTTGAAACATTGTCGAAACCCACTAATCAGGGATGCTAATCTCATCCCTCCTACCAGCAATAGTTCTTCTGCTTCTTTTAGACATGGTTCCTTTTGAATATGCATCCCATCACTGTTGCAGCCTCATTGTTATTGGCCGGAAGATGAACCCAGCACACAAAGAAGGACAGAGCTGGGATAATCACAGAGAGAGAGAGAGAGAGAATTTTCGCACAAAGACAATCTCAATGCTTGATATTCCTCTGAATTTCTAATTCTTCAATGCAGTACATGTGTTTATTGTTTAAGTCATAATGGCTTAGATTTTCTGATTGCAGAAAAAAACATTGTTATTGATACAGGACTCATCATATATATTCTGTTTTCAGCATACACTACCTTCCTTAAAGTCTTAGTACACGGCATGATAACCACTGTTTTGCTTATGTATGGTGTTCACCAGTTACAGCTCATTGCTGGGCTCGGAGAAGGCACTCAATAATAGTCACATAAAAGGATGAGGATCCAGGGTAGAAGAAAAGAGAAGAAATAAATGTACTTTATAAAACACCTGATATTGTGCGGCCAAACATTGGATGTACAAAGCATGCTAAAAGGGAAATTGTAACACAAATGTGTAATAAAAACGAAAAACTCAATCTAACTTTGTACCTTAAGAAACTAAAAAAGCATACTAAACCCAAAAGCAAAAGGGAAAAACAAATGATAAAGATTAGAGCAGAAATAAATCAAATAGTGAATAGGAAAGCAATAGGAAAAAAAAAAATGAAGCTAAGAGTTGGTTTCTTCAAAAGATCAACAAAATGGACAAGACTTTAGCTAGAATAACTAATAAAAAAGGAAAGAAACCTCAAATAACTAAATTAGAAATAAAAGATAAGACATTATAACTGATACCACAGAAATAAAAATGATTATAAGAGTTGACTATAAACTATCATATGTCAATAAATTTGACAACCTAGAAGAAATGCACAGATTTCTAGAAAACACAACCTACCAAGACTGAAAAATTAAGAAATAGAAAGCCTGAACAAACTATAACGAACAAGAAAATTGAATCAATAATCAAAAACGTCTCAACAAAGAAAAACCTAAAACCAGATAGCTTCACTGGAGAATTATTCTATCCACCATTTAAAAATGAATTCTCCTGAAACTTTACCAAAAAAAATTGAAGAGGAGAGAATTCTTCCAAACTCATTCTGTGAGACCAGCATAACTCTGATATTAAAGCCAAAGACACTGCCAATAAAAGAAAGCAAACTGCAAACTAATATCCCCAATCGTTGAAAAGGGTGGCAAGACCACTCAATAGGAAAAGGACAGTTTCTTTAACAAATACTTTCAGGAAAACTGGATATCTGCATGCAAAAGAATGAAGTTGAACCCTGTCTTACATCATGTACAAAATTTAAATCAAAATAGATTGAAGACCCAAATGTAAGACCCCAAACTGTAAAACTTCTGGAATAAAACATAGGGGGAAACTTCATAACATTGGCCTTGACAATGATTTCTAGGGTATGACACAAAATAGAGAGTAACGGCAAAGATAGACAAGGGGGGGCTACCTCAAACTTAATAGAAAATCAGAAAATTTTGTGCAGTAAAATATATAATCAACAAAGTGAAAAGACATTATAAAATGGGAGAAAATACTTGCAGATTATATATCTGATAAGGGGCCAATATCCACAATGTATAAAGAAATCCTACAACTCCACAAGGAATCAAATAATCTGAATTTTTAAAATGGACAAAAGACTTGAATATACGTTTCTCAAAATGATATTTAAATGACCATCAAGCATATGAAGAGATGCTCAATATCACTAATCAATAGAGAAACACAAATCAAAACTACAATGAGGTATCACTTTACATATATTAGGAGGACTGCTATTAAAAAACAATAAACAATATAACAAGTATTATAAAGATATGAGGAAATTAGAACCCTGGTGCACTGTTAGTGGGATTGTAAAATAGTTCAACTGCTATGGAAAACAGTCTGGAGGTTCTTCAAACAACTACAAATAAAACTACCATATGATTCAGCAACCCCACTAATGGACGTATGTCCAAAGGAAATGAAATCAGTATGTCAAAGAGGTATCTGTATTCCTATGTGCATTGCAGCATTATTAACGATAACCAAGATATAGAAACAATCTAAGTGTCATCAGCAAATGAATGGGTAAAGAACATGTGGTACGGCCAGACGTCGTGACTCACGCCTGTAATCCCAGCACTTTGGGAGGTCGAGGAGATCAGATCACCTGAGGTCAGGAGTTCGAGACCAGCCTGGCCAACATGGTGAAACCCTGCCTCTACTAAAAGTACAAAAATTAGCCAGGCATGGTGGCAGGCACCTGTAATCCAAGCTACTTGGGAGGCTGAGCCAGGGAGAATTGTTTGAACCTGGGAGGTGGAGGTTGCAGTAAGCCAAGATAGCCTCACTGCACTTCAGCCTGGGCAACAGAGTGAGACTCTGTCTCAGAATATATATATATATATGTTCATAATGGAGTAATATTGAGTTTTTTTTTTTTTTAAAGAAAATCCTATCAGTCATCACCAGCATGGATAAACTTAGAAGGCATTATATTAAGTGAAATAAGCCAGACACAGAAAGACAAATACTGTCTGATTCTATGATTCTACTTAGGTATCTAAAGTAGTCAAATCCAGGAAAATGGTGGCCGGGGAGAGGAAAGAAAGGGAGATTGTTGTTTTGTT
This sequence comes from Rhinopithecus bieti, assembly GCF_001698545.2. Lineage (NCBI taxonomy): Eukaryota > Metazoa > Chordata > Mammalia > Primates > Cercopithecidae > Rhinopithecus > Rhinopithecus bieti. The sequence goes on from NW_016804163.1 coordinate 1,972,740, forward strand.
GTTTAATGGGTACAGAGTTTCAAATGTGCAACATGAAAATCATGGAAATTCATTTCACAGCAACGTGATTATACTTAACACTAGTGAACTGTACATTTACGAATGGTTAAGATGGTAAAAATAGAATTGGTTATACAAGGGTATTACATTTCTACAGGCATTATTTTAACCATGCAATTTTAAGTCAAAGTTATCTTGAAAGGCAAGCTACAGCCTAATTGCCCCCAGGAATATCATACGGGCCCTGACACTTGCTGTAATGAGTACAGGGGCTGAAGGGATAACTGAGGTTTCTGGATTGATAGGATCAATTCTGACACTATGGCCATTCCCAGAGTGTCTTACGCATGAACAGTCTTCTCCAGGCAGGGCATGTCACACACTCCTACATTTTCCTTGAGTTTAGACTGGACTTGGGAGAGCGTCCCCATGGATGCTTATCCGTAACTCATGCTTAACCGTTTCTGGGCAACTGACCATGACAGGCTGTGGTCCATCTCTGATTCGCAGCATCACTACCTGTGTCATGCAGCTATTCAGGTCATCACAGCATAATGAGATGCCTTTGTTTAGAGAAGTAAAATTAAAAATGTAGACAAAGACTCCACGTGGCTCTAGTTTACATGGTAGCGTAAGGCAATAAAATGCCCGGTCAGGCATCTAAAAATAAATCAATGGAAATTTCTCAAATGCCGCAGGCTTTCTGCTAAGAGGATATTCTGAATCACAAGATGGATTAGACAGAAAGTACAAGTGGTTCAGCAGGATACTGGATAACATGGGCCAGGAACTGAAGCACATGGCAGCAGGTACACATGTTATAATGTGATTAGTGTTGCAGGGAAAGTGGCAAAACTATGCACCACCATTTACTGGGCAGCGGGTTCATAATTAATGTATAACTAGTGTGTTTAAAGTAACTTTTTCATTACTACATGCTCTTGTTGAAAACTTAAGAAATGTAGAAAATTTTAGAGACGAAACTATAAATGATGACCCCTTCTGGGAAATAGGGGCTAGATTACAGTTTTGAGTAAATCTAGGAATTTTCCTCGAAGGAACACAGATGTTTAATTTTCAATCAGGTAGCAAAGGCAATGCCCCCTTAAAACTGAGGGGAGGGAGTAAATTTTATCGTCTGGTGAAAGCCCCGATGCGAACATGGAAACTGCACTCTGCCCTGTGAGGCCTGCCTTCCTCTCCACAGTGCTTCTTCCTGGATTTGCTCTTTTCAGGTCCCCCAAGTAGGTCCTTGCACAAGTAGTTGTAAGCCATTTTCATTGTTTTTAAGAAAAGTTTTGTGAATAGTTACATCTCAAGTACACTTAGGGAGAAGTAAGGGAGGGTCCTTGTTAGCACTTGTGTTAGTCAGGATCTTCCAGAGAAACAGAGCCTATATAGTATTTGTGTATCTTTCTACATCCTCTCCATCTCCACCTCATCTCCATTTCAATTTCCAAGTCCATCTCCATCTCCATCTCCAAGTCCATTTCTATCTCCATCTCTATCTCCATCTCCAAGTCCATCTCCATCTCCATCTCTATTTCCATGTCTCTCTCTCTCCATCTCCAAGTCCATCTCCATCTACCTCTCTCCCTCTGTGTGTGTGCGTGTGTGTCTCTATGTCTGTCTGTCTGTCTCTCTCTCTATACACACACACACACACACACAAATCCTATTGTGTGTATATATAATGTATGTGTGTCTGTATATGTGTGTGTGTATATACATATGTATATGCATGTATATTTACACACATTCATCTGTATACATATAGGGAGAAAGAGAGATTTCGAAGAGTTGGCTCTCATGATTATGGAGGCTGGCAAGTCTAAGCTTTGCAGGGTAGGCTGGCAGTCTGGTGACCCAGAGAAAAGCTGATGCAACAGTTCAAGGTCATATTCAAGTAGTTCAAGTCTGAAGGTCATACACTGCCAGAGTTTTGCTCAGGGAAGATCAGTTGTTTTCTATGAAGGCCTTCAACTCACTGGATGAGACTCACCCTCATGGAGGGCAAATTATTTACTTAAAGTCCACAGATTCAGGTGTAAATCTAATCCAAAACCACCCTCACAGAAACATCCAGAAGAGTGTTTGACCAAATGTCTGAGCAGTGTGGTCCAGCCAAGTTGACACATCAAGTTACCGGTGAGAACCCTTGAAGGAATGGGTGCCTAGGAAGCCACTGCAGCCTGGAAGAGCCTGAGGGGTCTGCTGGCTCTGGCTGATCAGTGGTTTGGAGAGACATTGGCTGGAAAAATGACCTGTGATCCTAGGGGTGGATTTGTAGAACAAAAAAGCAATGCTTGAAAATTCATTGAAATTTCCATGGGAGGAGTAAATAATAGAACAAACATGAGGAGGAAGCACTAGATAAATTTTGTCCCTCAATCATTCATGTAACAAGGTTGCATGTGGTTAATAATTTTATTTATTATTTCAACAAACTAAAGCTTACAGAAAAGCTGCAAGAACAGTAAAGAGTATCTTTTTTCCCCAGAATCATTTCAGGATGCATTTCAACATGATGCTCTATCATGCTCCAAAGCTGTTATTTCCTATAAACCAAAATACCTTGCATAACTACAATTTTGCCATCAAAATAAGGAAATCGACATCACTCTTACTATCTAGTTCTCAGAGATCATGTAAGTTTTGCCAATTTTTAAATAATGTCCTATATAGCAAAAGAATCTAGGTCCAGAATCTTCTGTCGTATTTGTCAATTTTCCTTAGTTGTCTCCAATTTATAACTTTTCCTCAATTTGTTTTTCCTGGATTTTCATGACCTTGAAGATTACAGACCAGTTCAATAAGTGTGTCTCAATCTGGGTTGGACTAATGTTTCATCATAATGAAATCCTGGTTACACATGTGTCTTAGTTCAGGCTATGGTAGCAGAATACAATAAATGGAGGGCCTTAAACCGCAGACATTTGTTTTTCACAATGCTGGAAACTAAAATCTGAGATCAGGGTGTCAGCAGGTTGGGTTCTGGTGAGCGTCCTTTTCTGGTTGTAGGGATTGACTTCTCCTTTATCTGTCTCCTTTAGGACAGACAGAAAGAAGAGAGCTCTCAGGGTTCCATTGCATACAGGCAATAATCTCATTCATGAGAGCTCTACCCTTGATACCTAATTATTTCCCGAAGGCTCCACCTCCTAATACTATGACTTTAGGGGTAAAGATTTCAACATACGAATTTTGGGTTGACACAAAAATTTAAACCATAGCAGAATGTCTGACACGGAGGTCAAAGAAGAGATGCTTCCTGATTGCCCCTGTAAGTGGCACACATTTTGATTTGTCCCTTTGTAGTAGAACACTTGATTAAGGTGATGTCTTCCCAGCTGCTCTATTAAAAAATTGTTATTTTCCTCTTTAAATAAAATGATTATTACATTTACTTTGAGAAGTGCTTGTTTTTACTATACACTGTGTAGTCAACATTTTTTCACGATGTTAAAACTCCTAAATTTTTTTAATGCTGTGTAGCATTCTACTGTATGAATATACAACTGTGTATGTCTGCATATTCCTATCTATATTGTTTTTATCTTAACAATGTGTCACTATTAATAGGATATCGAACATGTTTTTAGCATTGATTTTTACCTATACATTTCACTGTAAACCATGGATGTTTTAAATTTGTAATTTGCAATGTGAAGTGACACAAATACATAGAAGGCACTAAAAGGTAGTTGGTAGATTATCAAACTAGCCTTCTAAGAACGGTTGAAAAGAAATTTTAATAGTTATTGGACATAGGAGACATCATAGATAATTAATTTGCTTAAATGATCAATTTTGTCCTTAAATGTGTTCTCTCAAACATTAGACTATGCATTTAGAGAAAATTGGGGGGTGCATTTTTTATTCAAATAAAAAATAAACCTTTACGACTTATAATAGAAAGGTATACCAACAATGCTTTCATTATATTTTACAATTATGCATGTGCTGCAATATTTGAAAGTTTGGTAGACTAAGGTTATATGATGAAGGAATCTCTTGTTGTGTAGGTTAATCACCATCGTATCAGGAAGCAATTCTCCACGCCCCTCTCTAGATGTTATTGCAGTAGCTTACAACCCTGCTGGGAGCTCTTCATCTTCTTTCTAAGACTGCTACTGAGTTATTCCCTATTGCTGCAGGCAACATACTGAAAGAGATGGTTCTATGTCAGGGGTTAAGTATCAAAAATTATAGAAACTAAATGGATGCAGAATTTATTTTTATGGAAATCATTGTGCACTTATAAGTTATTTGTCTAAAATAACAAAGGGACATGTGAAAATTAGGTATTTCATAAAGGATATAAAGATTTATGTGTAGAAAAATAACATTCAGTTTATGTAAATAGAGAAACAATATCAAGGAGTACAATAATTGGATTCATATTCTTTACCTCTGGAATGTTCATTATAATTTGAAATATTAAGTATTCCTGTTGTGCCACTGTATTTTATGGTTTTTTTCATCTTTTTATAAATGTAATAGACACATTTTAAAACCTGAGCATTTATGTCTGAAATATCACAAACACAATGATTTCAGTAGGTAAAAGAAAGAGATGTCAATGAAAATTTCTTTTTAGGGCCTTACCCTTAGTTTGTATTTTCTAGAAAATGTAACACACTAGAAAGTCACACATGTTTGAAAGTATTTTTATGTCTTAAACTCCTAGTGGATTTCCATCTAATATACTTTCAGACATTGTACATATCCACAGTGCATGAGCATCTCCTCCCCTGTGCTACTTGTCATTGCGCAGTGAATAGCAGTCTCACCAGAAATCTAGCAGGTAACAATACGAAGAAAATATTTTCCAAGTATTTGACCATTTAACTGTTCTAAGCCAAATTTTATCTTTCCTAATAAGTGAAATATAATTTTCTGAACTGAAGGCAGTCCTTTAAAGTTTCTGCAATAGAAATGAATCTTGCCCTGAAATATAAAAGATTAATTGCTTCAAGCACTGGTGATAGTCTTGAGGAATGCAACACTGTTAAAAGTCACATGATTTTAGATTTGGCTATATTCTGCATTAAACCACAATCCCCAACCAATTGCACACACATATGTGTGTGTGTATTTTTGTATAACACATAAACACATAAATGATTATAGAAACATACATATATGTGTTTACGTGGTCATATATATGTTTTATAAAATTTTATTATCCTGTAAGACATTTGTTAAACTGGCAAATTTTTTTCGGTAATTATGTTTCATTTAAAGGACCATAATTAACTTCAGCTGATCCTAATTTGAGGGATTAATGCAAAGTTAAATGAGCCACTGGAGTATAACTAATACATGTCATATTCTTCTTTCTGTATTAATTTATACAGTTTTGAATAAATAACCTTCCTTTTCCACATCACTATTTAAGTGTCCAAGAAGCCAAATTAACAGGAGATATATACAGTTCAATTATTACTCAATTTCAGTGGCTTGAGGGAAAAATATTTGGAAATTCAGTTATGGATCTTTTAACAAATTATTGGTCTTAAATTTGCTTAATAATGAGACGGAGTAATTATGTTAGATTTCTGCTTCTGCCTGAACAAAATAAGTGGATCCTATTGCACACTGCACTCTTAGAAAGGTAATAAGTCTCAGGAAAAGACTCTTATGCAACTAAAGCACTTGTATGGAGAACTGGGCTTTTACAAGTTGCCTGGGGCTAATGTCACTGTCAATTCATTAAAAATCCACACTGTGCAGAGCATTGTGTATGTGTTCTTTAGCCAGGTCAAACTCTAATAATATGCTGTGGGATGTGCCATAAAACAATATGCAGTATAAGTAATAGGTTTACATTTGTAAAGATACTTGTTGCTTACCTTTTTTTGGCACTGAACCAAATGTCTAAAATAGTTTCAGTATCTGTTCGTCTATTGCTGAAGATTATTTTCTAGTTTTTTTCTTGCATGTCTTTCACCTACATTATAAATTCCTCAAGGAACAAAACATTATATCCTACTTCATTATACATTTCTCCAATCTCCCAAGTCCCTACCAGAACATTTGAGATTCATTAACACTTGTTTAACAAATGAATAAATGAATTGAATTTTCATGAAAGCTTAAGGTTTTAAAAAAGCCATTTATCTGATCTGCAGTTATCAGATCTACACCAGTCTGTTGCCTTTCTCTCTCTTTTACATGAAGCAGCAACATCTTAAAGCAGAGACTGCCAATTTTTCCCAAAGATCCACTCCTCACTTTCTCTACTGTAACAGGATCTCCAGTTTTGGGTTGGGTAGGTGAGTGCGTGGGAGAGAGATCTGCTGCTGCTTGGGATGGCCATGTACCTGAGTTCTGGATGTGAGATGGCTTAGAAGAAAGGCTGAGGCTGGGCGCGGTGACTCACGCCTGTAAACTCAACACTTTGGGAGGCCGAGGCAGGCGGATCACGAGATCAAGAGATTGAGACCATCCTGGCCAACATGGTGAAGCCCCATCTCTACTAAAAATACAAAAATTAGCTGGGCGTGGTGGCAGGCACCTGTAAAACTTCTGCTTTTATTAAAATATAAATGGAGGAATGAGAAAATTTATAGATCCACGATGTGAAACATCTCTGAAAAATTTGTTTTCCTTCTGTATACATGGAACATACAACACATACGATGTTATCAGTGGGTCCTGTACTATTATTTCTTGTTTGGTTGTCCACTCTGGAGGGAAGACAAGAAAAACATTATTTATTTTTTAAATTTTTTATTTCTTAATTTGTATCTTTAGAAGAAATTTGAATATATCATAGAAGAAAACTGACTTTTATCAATCAATAGATGTAATTATTATAGAATGATGATGGTGCCCACCTGGTGTAATAAAAGCTGATTCATGACTTCTGTGCTAGATGAAGACGTTTTGTTTTTTATCTAAACTTTTTTTAATTAGTGAAATTAAAACACTTAGAAAATGAGTAATGGACAGTTTAATGATTGTAATATAGTAAGGAATACAATGTTACCAGCATATCAGAAACCACCGGTGTTCCCTGTCTCAAATACAACCACATCTCTCCTTTGTAAAGACAGCCACTATCCTGTTTCCTATGATGATTTTTTTCTTGATTTTCGTCATAATTTTCCTATCTAATTATGCACTCATCAACACTCTACTATTTCCTGTCATAGACTCTTACTCTATTATGTCTAGCTTCTCTTCCTTATCTGGCGAATTCATCCATGCTGTTTTATATCAATGTGTATGTTTATTTGCATTGCCATATAGCATTCCTTTGCATAAAAATAGCAAACTTATTCCTTCAGTTTGTGGTTGGTAAATTTTGAATTTTTCCCTAGTTTTAGGCCATTGCAAATAATACTTCTATCAACATTCTTTGTCTGTCTCTTGGTACACATATGCGTTTGTATTTGTTTATGTACAGGTTAAATTTCCAGCACCGTCTCTAGTGGACAATGTCAAATCGTTTTGTGACTTATACTCCCACCAGCAATCTAAGAATTTCAGTTGCATCATAGTTTTAGTGAGACTTGATATGAGCCATTTTTAAAAATTAAGTCTTTCTGGCAGTGTAAATAAGAATTGCACTGTGGTTTTAATTTTCATTTCCGAGATAAGTCATCATGTCCAGAATTTTTTCATATGGTTATTTTCCATTTAAACAATCTGTTTTGTGAAGTGTCTTTTACCCATTTGTTAATACTGAGTTGCCTGTGCTTTTGTCTTTGAGTTGCAGGAGTTCATTTGTATTCTAGACATCACACACTTGTTATTTGTATATGACTTGCTCTTCACTATAACCTCTATTTTCATAATCTTCCTAATGTGTTTATGTTATGTAGGTAGTTCTGGCCAAAACCAAAAACAATGACCAAAATATATGACACTTTTGAAGACATTGGGCATCAGGCAATGAAGTACAGTGATTCTTGAGAAATAAGAAACAAAGTATGTGAGCCCTACAAGTGGCACAACTTGCTGTCTTAAGTTTCCAGGACCTTTTATAGGGAGGGCGAAGCTAAGAAGAACCTGGAAGACTCCATGAGTTCAGGAGAGAATCTGTAGCCATAAAGTGACTAGAGACTTTTGGGCAGAGAGAACAGAGAGCACAGAGAGAGAACAGAGCAGCGTAGAGAGAATTCCGCAGACATTCAGTGGGTCTCAAGTATTCAGCACTGATCAATGCATCCATGTGAGAAAACTACTAGAGAAATGGGAAGGAATCACAAAAAGGTATGAGAAGAAACAGTACCTGGTGCTCACACAGCACAAAATAATAGAGCCTGTCTGCACCAGCCAGGTTGCAAAAAAATTTTATAATGCACAGGATATAATTCAGAAAGGTCTTGCCTCAGTAACAAAGAATAATTTGAATTGCCAGTTAAACTACAGTGTACCCAATTAAATTTCAGATATATAGCAAATAACTGTTAGTATAAATATGTCCCAAATACTGCATGGCCATCACAAACAGTGCAACTTGGAGTACAAGCAGGCTGCTATAGTGCAGTACATCCCAAATACAACTCATATTCTTACACTAAAATTCTTATACTATAATATTATTTATTTTAAATTCAAACTTTATGTACAATATTTCTATTTGCTAAATTTGGCAACCCTATGAATAATTAGCCCTTCAGTATGTGCTACATTGGTCTTACCTAACAAATCTTAAAAGTAAGACCCTAGAGGTTCAAATGATTCCAAGTAATTTAACTGTTTCCCAGAAGAAAGCTCAAGAATGACTATAGGGACTCAAAAATATCCAACATCTGGCAAGGTAACATGTTCAATGTCTGCTATCCAGTTAAAAGTTACTAGCCCTGCAAAAAAAAAAAAATAAAAAATAAAAAATAGAAAAAAAAAACAACAGGAAAATTGACCAAGATAATGAGAAAGCTATTTAATTGAAAATAATGTCTAATGGACAGAGATGTCAGAATTAGCAGACAAGAGAATTAAGACAGTTATTTTAACTACATTACATATAAAATAACTAAAGGAAAGAGTGAGCATGTTGTGTAGAACATCAAAGCTTTAAAAAAAAGACCCAAATTCAACTTTTGGAGATAGACATTGCACTTTCTGCAATAAAAACACATTTGTTGGTTTAACTGCAAAATAGACATTACATAGGAAAAGATTAGTTGACTTGAGGACATAGCAATAGAAACTATCCAAAATGAAGCACAGAAAAACAAAACAAACACAAAAAAATATGCACAGAGCAACAGTGAGTTGTGCTTCAACTTCAAGCAGACAAAATACATGTAGTTGGTGTCCCTAAATAAATGGGTGGGGATAAAAAGAGATTATCAAGGAAAAGTAATTCAAACTAAAACGTGATTTTAATGAACCATAACAAAAAAATTTCAACAGACTGGTTTTGGAGATAAGATGTTCTATTTTTTTTATTTGTTACAGGTAAATACTTAAAAGCACAGCAAAGTGTTATATAGATGGTTAGACTTGGTGACCTTTAATAATTTCAACCTGATATCTCATTCTTCCCACAGTTTATAGACATTTCATCCGTGGCTTTGTCTGTTATTCCTTTGTCTCCAAATGATTTTCTCCAGATCTAACTATCCGTCTCCCTACCATCATCTCCGGCCAGATAGTGAGTCTTAAACTCAACATGTTGCAAACTGAGCTTGGCATTTCTCCCAACAACAAACCCATATTCTTCTTGAATTCCATATCTCAGTGAGTAGCACTGCTCTGCTCTTTAACCAGTTTTTAGATTAGTTATTTTAGATGAACCCTTTTTCCAACTTCCTTCTCCCATCCAACTAGCCAGAAAGTCTTACAAGTTATACTTTGAAATAGCTCTAGATTCTATTCTCTTTTCTTTTTGCCAGTTGCCACTGCTTAGCTTGGGTTGTCATTATCCCTTTCCTCTACTGTTGCTATGGTACCAGAACTATTTTCTGCATAGTCATACTGTCTCATTAGCTGGGTCTTTGAATAAGATCTTCTCCCTGCCTGAAATGCCATTTTCTACCTTGTTAATTATCTTTTCTTTCTCCTCTTACCCCAAATGTTCTCCCCTTGGATGTCTCCTTTCACTAACAGAATGAAATGTCCCTACTGTACAAAGTCATAACACTCCAATTTATACCACAGCTCTTATCTCACAGGTTTTGATTTGTGTGTTTGTATCCTACCTTAGTCCGGACCTTTCTCCAACAAAGGAAGAGTGTTTCTACTCCTCATCTCCAGGGCTGAGCACAAGTCCTGAAACAAAATCATTGTTAAATGAAGATTTCTGAACCTAAAGACTCCCTGCTTCTCTTCTTGTAAGTTATGTTGGGATAAGACTACTGTTATCAAAAACCTTACTTTTAATTCATTCACATTATGAATACATGATTGGTGTCATTGGGTAATTATTTTTAGAAAAGTGATTTAGGAGTAATTATTTTTAGGAGAGTGATTTCATACTGAGGTAGATAATGCTAATAGTTTATATGCAACTTGGAAGTTTAAATTTTACTAATTAAATTGGTAGAAAGATAAGGCTTTGTTTGAATGGGATAGGGTGATATCCCCCTCACTTTTTTGGAATAGTCTGTCTTAGATACAGCATCTTCCAAACAGCTTAGTTAATATGTTTTCTTTTATCTCATTAAAGAGCACAAGTTCACTTTTTTATATTTAATTAAATATTTTATATTTAATTCATTTTTTATTATTACAAATACAGTTCTAACATACTTATATTACAGCAAATGGATGTGCAAATGGAATGCAATTAATAATATCAAGGCACCATTGCATTCAGTTGACTTTCATCGATAGTGCTTATAGATATTTTCTAAACTCTTAGCTGGTATGACCAACTAATTATTCCTTTCCCTTTTTTTGAATGCACAAAGACACGAATAAGGTCATACCTATGGCCAGGCGCGGCGGCTCACGCCTGTAATCCCAGCACTTTGGGAGGCGGAGGCGGGTGGATCACGAGGTCAGGAGATCGAGACCACGGTGAAACCCCATCTCTACTAAATACAAAAAAAATTAGCCCAGCGTGGTGATGGGCGCCGGTAATCACAGCTACTAACGAGGCTGAGGCAGAATTACTTGAACCCGGGAGGCGGAGGTTGCAGTGAGCCGAGATCGCACCACTGCACTCCAGCCTGAGTGACAGAGCGAGACTCCACCTCAAAAAAAAAAAAAAAAAAAAAAAGATAATACCTAGTTTCTCTTTAATTGACAGAATATATACAATAATAAACTGAAACAAAACTTCCAGGAACTTTAAAGAAAACTCCAGGGTTCATATTAAATCTCAATGCCTGTAGTCCAATTCAGGGGAATATTTTCTGAAAATAAATGGCAACCATTGACTAAATATTTGCTCCACCTTAGATCTTATAAGATAATATACTAAATGAGACAGTGGAAAACATCAGAGTTACACATTTGAATGGAAACTCCTTTGGCTCTCACACTGTATTTTGCAGAAGTAGCTGCAGTTAACGCATACCTATGTGGGAAAGACATTGTAGTGAAGTAAAACGCAGAGGAAGAATTAATCTCTCCCCAAGCAGTCACTAGATGATGACTCTCATTCTCCTTTTAACACAACTCTTAGTTTTCTGCAAGTTAATATTTAAACCATATCTCTCTATGTTTAATTAATGTTTCATCTTTAATATTTTAAGTGATGTTGAAATAAAGTTAAAAGCTCCAACGGTCTTTTGTTATCACATCCTTTACTTCCAGGAGCAACATTTATTATCTAATAAAGTGCAAGTCTCTCTAGCAGAAAATATTGTGAGAATCCTATTAATTTCCCAATGAAATTTTTTTTCTGTTTTATATAGTGATTTTATTAATAGTCATGGAATTTTTATCAAGTAATTCTCTGTATCTATTAACATATTTATATGGTTTTTCTTTAGTTTTTTTTTTAACCGAGGTAAAATATGCAAATAATCTGATATTGAACAAATTTTGCAGTCCTGATAAAATACTGAATAATATAAATAATATACTTTTGTATCTTCTTAGATCTTTTTGCTAATATTTATTTGCTATATCTGCATATCTACTCTTCTATCAGACTAGTATTTGGAATGAACTTTGTCGGTTATTTGAGTAAGTTATACTCATAAAACACATTAGAATCTTTTCCATGCTCTGGAATATTGTAAGCAATATCATCATTTTCTGTTGTTCAACAGACAGAAATGAACAAACAAACAAAAAACATTGATGCATCTGTTCCTGGGTGCCCTTTTCAATGTTGGAGTTCTAAGGACATTTCCAATTTTTTCAATGGTAAATTGTTATCCACATTCTCCCATTTTCTTGTTTTGATATTGGTAATTTGTATTTTGCTAATACATAATTTTTTCTAAATTTAAAAATTTGCTACTATATAGTTCACTTTATGTTTGCCTATAATTCCCTTACTTTCTTCTGTATCTACTCTATGATTTTGACTTTATTTCTGATCTTGTTATCTCTTTCTGCCTTAGTAAGGCTTGGGTGGAATTACTCAATTTTGCCAATCTTTCAGACATTTATTTTTTCAACAAGTTTTTGTTTTATATTTCAGTTGACACGTTTTATTTATTTGTTTCCTATACCTAATTTCCCTTGTTTTTTAAAAACACTGTTCTTTGCAATTGTAAAGATGAAAACTAATAGAGTTTAAAGATGAACTTAGTTTTCATCTTTATTCTTTGCTAAGGTTATATATTTAATATGGTAATTCATATTATTATGTATTACAAGATTATATGATTTCTTTTAAATATAGCATTTTCTGGCTATCAATTATGATAATACACATTATTCCTTTTAATTTTTCTTAATATCTGTAAGTTATGTTGTCCATTAGCATTAATAATATGTTTTAAATTTACATTAAATATTCAAGATAGAAACTAGACTTATTATTAGTTATTAACTTTAAAATGTACTGTCTCCTTTCATTTCTACATAGTTTTCTTTGTGTCATATGTAAATTTTGGCTGCTTTCAATAGAAGTAAGTATACCCTTATAAATATTAAAATTAATACTTTGTAATATTGCCTTTGTATATATTACTGCTTCACTCTTTCCTTCTGTTCACATTGCTCCATCCCATTTAAGCTTTGATGACAGATGCATACTTGTTTGCTTTTTAATTCTACTGTATTTACATGTAATAGTAAAAGTAGCTAACACATAAAGCACTTACTATATGCTCATTTCTCTTCTATCTTAAGTGTTTTCTAACCACATTGTTTGCAGAGTGACGCTCTCTGTGGGGGGAGGGCATGATTATTACTCCAATTGAGACACAGAAATGTTAAAGAAATTGTTGATGTTTATACCATTGGTCAATGGTGGAGCTGAGACCCAAATCCATATAGCCTGGCTGGAGAGGCTCTAGGAAATAAGTGACTGTGAAAATGAAATTTTAAAAAATAGTCGGAAAGCACATACTAATTTGTGGAAATGGAGGTTCAAATCTTCTTCCCTTTTGTTTTGTTTTGGAATTTTAATTTTTTTAAGGAGTGGTGACATCAATGCCTTTCTTTCCCAGCATCTCAGTTATGATGTATTGTTGATGGCCCGTTTCCACTTTCTTTGCACTTGATTCTCCAAATATGCATTAATCAATCTACAATTCCCATTGTTGTAACATACCTAAGGGTAATCATTACACTACACAATATCCAAAAGGTTAAGAATTTAGGGTGTGCATCCTCTACCTCAGATCAGTAGGGCAGAAATTAGTTCAGTCTTTAGTAAACGAGTTGTCCCTGGTTTTCACTCTTCTGTTACATCACTTCACCCTTCTCAGCTGTAACCCCAGATCTGCTCAAATGAGCTCCCTAGTGCTGACCCACTTGTATCTGGTTCTATCATAACTTCAAGTGCCTTACCATCATCTCCACTCAAAGGTTCCTGGACTCAAGGGTGTCGTTCCTATTAAAAACACAACTCTAAATTCTTTGGTTTCAGAAATTACATGCATCTTAAATATAGAAGGCAGTCTTAAATACAATTTTATTTCATTGTTTCTTAATTATTTAGAAACTTACTCTTTACCCTGGAGATTTCTCTTCAAGCATAAAAGTTACCTGCATCAGGGATTCCTTTTACATAAAGCAATGCTTTTATTCACTTACTGGATAAAAGAGTGATAATTTATAGTAAAACATATATGTATATCATATATATATATTCTACTATTATATTGCTTAATGACTATTGAAAGTTATAATGGAAGGAGACATTAGAGTTGCTTTCTGTGTGTACTTGAAGTTCTGATATGTGTTTGTTCATCATTTGCCACAGCATAGTTACTGTCCAACTTTCTCCAACTCGCTCGGTGAATTCAAAAGTTGAGTCCTTTTTTCCTTTTTCTATTTCTGTTTTGCTCTATAAATGACAAGAATAAAAACCAGTAATATACTACATTTCTTCATATGTGCATGGATTTAGGAAATTATTTTCTTTGCTCCCGGAGAAATAACCTACAGACAAAAAAGAAGTAGAACCACATTGCAAAATCTGCAAATACCAGATGTCAATAGCTTGAAGCCAATCCACAGGGGCAGGGAAAAAAACAAGTGTCACGAGAGACAAGACACAAGCACATATTTCTCAATAGCAAGCCAGGAAAAGGGCTGTTTTCAACACCACTGACCCAGAGTACACAGTAGGCATCTTTTCCTCCTGGAGCCCAGTACCTTCACCTTAAGAAGTAATTTTTGATCTATGGTCTGAAAAATCTCTTTTCCAAAGATGAGAGTTGCTTTGAGGTGAGGTGCAAGGAGACAGCTTCAAGTACAAATAAGAATCCTTCTCAAGTCCAAAGTCAGGGAAGAACTCTCGGTAAAGAATCAAAAACAAACCCAGAAGAGTCAATGTTTTGCTACCTCAACCAAGTAACTCCATTGGACCCAAGAGGAAAAAGCTTCCAACAGGCATATACACTGTGTCTCTACAAACCCAATGAGGTTATTTTCCTGACTAGATGGGGATCAGCTTATGCCTGGACACAGATACTGAGACTGTGAATGTTCAAAGCGTAAGGTGGAAATTGTACTTTCTTCAAATGAATTGGCTTTGAAACTGCGTTTTCTTTTTGACCAGTAACTACTTTCTCCCACCATTGCTGCAGGCATTTATGGCCTTATGCTTGAAATGGAAAGGCAAACTTTGAGGCTGCAAGGATTGGGTAGTTCTGAGAGGGCAGTGGGTTGGGAAGAACAGTAGTTAGGGCATTTCATGCTCTGCTAACAGCTTGGCCTTCTTTTGGTTCCTAAAGATCTATCCCCGAGGTCAGTCTGGAGTTCCTTTGCAAGCCTGGGGATTGTTCACTATCTCACGGGCAGTGCAATCTGGTCTTTAGTACTGCAACTACGAAACAGCGCAACCTGGTCTTAAGTACTGCACAAGTGTGAAGTGTCAACACGTTAAAAAACAAAATCACAGTTGTTCTTGGGGCCTGGCTCATTCCCACACCTCAGTTTCAGCAGGATGTATCTGTGGCCACAGGAACCCTGGAGCTGTGAGAGCCAGAAGTGGGTGGGCATTGGCACCAATATGAAGACAGGGAATGTGCAGTAGACACCCTGCTCATCAGGGCTCAGTGTCTGCAAATGATCTATAGATGAAGAGCCTGCTGCATCCCCTGGCAAGAGGGAGCCTGAGGGTTGGGTGTGGAAGGCGGGATCTCAGATTCACACGGGGGGAGCTGCTGCCCATTCAGTCTTAGGGAAAAAATTCTCCTACACTCTAACCGTGGGTTGCTTTGTTTTACTGGTTTCTCTTAACCCTTTTAAGAGTCACTATTGTTAATCACTAAACTTTTGTTAATCACTAATTTTGTGTTGACATGTACTTTCTGTGGGAACCTTGAATAATAAAATAAGTATTAAGAGTTGCCGTAAGTGGCTGGGGTGGGAATGAGTACTAAGAGTGGCCATAAGTGGACAGGGCTGGAATCTCAAAGTGGGATTCTGGAATTGGGTTATGCAAATATTTGATAACATTAGCATGTAAATTGCTAGGAAAAGTGATACAATGTTAACATGCGTCTTGTGGTAGTGTCACATTTACTTAAGTTGTCACTGTTGAGGGCATGGAATGAAGGGTAACACAGGAAGAGATAATGTAGCCATAGTGCTTATTTGTGATGGTAAAGATGATATTACCATGGTTGTAAAGTGACTGGCTGCTTCTAATTGCCCTAAAAGAGTACACTGAGAAAAGGACAATTGAGATTTTAACATTTCCCAAATCATGTAACAACAAGAGGAAAATCAGAAATCTCCTATGGAAGCTTCAGAAATGTTCCATAACGCATACGACTGAATATAAGTCATGTTTGAGCCTCAGGCTCAGGGCTTAACGGAAACCCCTGCAGACCAGACCACAGTTTCAATTCATGCACGCCATTATTGGGCGTCTGAGGCCAGGGTGTGAAGGCTGTTGATGGGCCAAGAGTCAGAATCTCCATTACAAGATGAGGAAAGTGGGCAGACCCAAGTAAGAGTGATAACTCCAAACTCCCACATTTTCAAAATTTTCCTTACTAGACAAAGACATCTACCACCCTCCCTTACCAATGCTTCCACCCTCTACCGCCCCTGTCCCAATGGGTGCATTTGGACAGTAGTTTCATGAAAGGATTGCAACTAGACTGAACCTCTCTCCACACCCCCTACTTTCCATGGATTCCAGAATTGTCCTGATCTACACAGTCTGGTAAGGAAGGATGGAGGTTATACACCCAAATTGCAGGATCTTGTCAATTAGCAGGGGTCTTGGGAATATTGATGAGAATAGATCCTAATAGTATTGTATTAAGTAAAATAAAATCTGAGAGTAAAACATCAGGATTCAGGATTTCAAATTGTTCTAAGCACCTGGCAGTATCTAACAGTTTGTGTGGATGGTTCATTCAAGACATGTCTAAGAAGGAATCTAATTGCCGTTCTTTTTTATGTAAATGCTGTTCCAAATTCTTCACATCTCAAGGAGACATCTACCAATGAAAGACATTTTGATAGGTAAACTGAAGGTTAACATGAAATACAAGGTACATTATTAATTCTTTCTCTATCCATCTTATAATAAGTTGCACTTTTTGAAGTATAATAATTTATATTCATGTATATTATTAATACATTGTTATTCCCTTGAGTATAGAACAAAGGCTATTTCTTATTCATTTTTAAAATTCCTGCCATCTAGTGTCTTTGATAAACAAAGTAGTCACTCATAAATATTGGTTTGTTAATTGATTGATTATTTAGAACCTAATCCTCAAGGTCCTTGATTGCAAATATGGCCATATAATCTTAATTTTTCTATCAAAATTGAAACAAATGTATTTAGTTTCTACTCTCACTAAGCTTATAGTTAGTACGGAAAAATACATGTACATAAAATTAGCATCGTGAGACAGCATTTACCAAAAGTCAAGTGATCAAGGCAGAGAATAGTGTATATAGGAGTTCAACAGGGAAGATACCACTAAAAGCGGTGGCCATAACCTTCATGGGCAATGTGGGAACTGGTCTGAGCTTTGAAGGAAAGGTGTGTGTAGATGAGGAGAAAGATAATCTAAGCCTAACATTTTGAGGGCCTGGAAAAATATATAACGTCGTTTCAATGTTTGCTAAAAAGACCAGCTCAGAAGTATGGAGATTGCTTTTAGAATAGCAGAAGTAGTTTAACAAATAATTTTGAACTTGATCATTGGAGAGTTGTGAACATCTAGTGTAGCAATTAGAACTGTACTCTATAGGTGATGATAAAACATGGGTTTCTGGTGCTGAAGTTTAGCGTATGCAAAGAGGTATTTTAGGAAGAAGGCTGTGGCAGTGGTGTTGGCATGAGCTGAAGGATGATGAGCTTGGAGATGGAGAAATGCAGAAAATGCAGAAATGTGCACAAGAGATAAGAAAGCCTGGACTAGGTGGGTGGGAAGTGAAATTCCTCTCTCTTGAGGAGAGCTGTCCAATGATGACAGACAGTAACTGTTGTCTGTCCTCGGAATAGCACCCTAGTGCATATCTCTTGCATCCAAGGTTTTACAGAGTGTGATGAATGAAATTTAGATTTATAAATGTAATATATATGCAATGTTAGAATTGTAAGAGTTCCATGCAATCATAAAGATTTATCTACTTTTGTTGATATACTCGCATGACGTGTTGTAGGCAAGGGATCTTTTCCATCCAGTGGCTGGTAGCCCACAAAGAAGAGTTGGTCAGAATGAGTAATTAATTTAAAAATGATTAAATGATTGAGAGATTGGAAAGATACATGGAGGAATTGAACAGATGTGGATCTCACATGGTAAGTAGGAAAGCGTAGGAAGTTGCAAAAGAGTTAAGAGTGAGTATTCACAGCTTAAACTAGAGTGGAGGTAGGAGGAATGAGGGGGTGTGTATTGACAGGTTTCTCTCACAGCTTTATGCTCTGAGCTAATTACATCTCAACTTTTGCCATTAACTTTAGCATAATACATTTTAATTGGTAGGCAACCCCTCAGTCCATTTTTTAAAGTGTTGGTTTTTAGCTATGCTAAATGTCTAATATATGAAATGCTTATCATCTTAAAATAGCTAACTTAACACACACAGTACAAACTTAAAGACTTTTTTTTATTTTAGTAAAAAAAAATACCTTGGAGGTTACAAAGATTACACAGCAGGCTTTTAAAAAATGTAAATGCTTTAAAGTTTTGCTTCTTTTTTTCCCGATACTTATCTATGGCCCATACCACCCAGAATATAATGCTAGTGAACAAAATGTCATTTATTTAAATTCCTTCCATTACCTTGAAGAAAAAAAATATTGAATTTCATAATTCAGTGAACCAAGTTTATACTGTGCTTTACTTATAAGCAAATGAAATTCAATATATTGTATTTCGTTTTTTTTTTTTTTTTTTTTTTTTTTTTTTTTTTTTTTTTTTTTTTTTTTTTTTTTGAGGTAGAGTCTTGCTCTGTCGCCAGGCTGATGGGCAGTGGTGCAATCTCAGCTCACTGTAACCTCTGCCTCCTGGGTTCAAACGATTCTCCTGCCTCAACCTCCAGAGTAGCTGGGACTCCAGGCACACGCCACCACGCCCAGCTAATTTTTGTATTTTTAGTAGAGGCGGGGTTTCACCATGTTGGCCAAGATGGTCATGATCTCTTGACCTCGTGATCTGCCTGCACTGGCCTCCCAAAGTGCTGGGATTACAGCCGTGAGTCACTGCTCCCGACCAATATAATGTATTTCAAGATTGGCTTCTAGTTTCTTCACTAACCCTGTATATACATATATATTATGTATTAGATTAGACTGTATTAACATATGTTATTATATAATTATATGATGTTGTATATAAAATATGTTTTCTTGAGAAATTTAGCTACAATGCTCTGAACTTTATATCTCAAAGTAGCGTACTAGTACCAACCTAACTGGATCACTGTGAAATTATAAGAATGTATTAAAGCACCCAATATAATGCATTAACTAATACCAGGAGTGTAATCAGTGTATTTTGATGATTCTTGTATTTATTTCTTGTCTGATCATATACAGTGTCACAAACAATTTTGACCTGAAAATCACCATATTAGTAAATTAAGTGCCCTTACATACTATATTGTTGAAGTCGTAGCTTTGAAGACACAGCTGTAAACATCATAAATTGTCTGGTATGTATTTGTTTATCTCAAAGGTATTGACAAATAGGTGAGAATCACTGAGAGTATTAGAGATCAAATTCCACTTTTTTCATTTTTGGATCTGCAAAGTGTGGCCCAGAAATTGACTTATCAATTTCACACTATGTTAGGCTATCCTTGCGTTGCTATAATATAAAGAAATACTTGAGACTGGGCCATTTATAAGAAAAGAGGTTTAATTAGGTCACAGTTTGCAGCCTGTACAGGAAGCATAATACGGGTATCTGTTTCTAAGGAGGGTTCAAGAAGCTTACAATTATGGCAGAAGGCAAAGGGTGTGTGGGCATATCACCTGGTGAAAGAAGGAGCAAGAGAGAGAGTGAAGGGGGAGGCGCGGCTGCACATTTTTAAATGACCAGATATTGTGAGAACTCACTCACTATCATGAGGATAGCACCAAGAAGATGATGCTAAACCATTCATGAGAGTCCATCCCCATGATCCAATCACCTCCATCAGGCCCCACCTTCAATAATAAGAATTACAATTCAACATGAAATTTGAATGGAGACAAATATACAAACTGTGAGAGGATACACAAAGTATATTTGCATATACAAACTGTATTCATATATACAAACTGTATCACGTACTTTATACATTGCCTGGTAGTTTACAGTTTATTTTTAATATCCAATAAGTCGTGCAAATTTTCAGATGTGTTTGTGATATGCAGTGAAAAAGTTTAAAACACAGGACTTTTAGAAAGTTAGGCTTGAGCATTTACTCTTAATTTTTCAAAGAGGAGACTACTTGGTCAATTCTCTCTCTCTCTCTCTCACACACACACACACACACACACATTACACACACACAGAGAGAGAAACTCACATGCATATGGTAAATCTATTAATAGAATCTGAGTTTGTTAGAATTTTTACAATTTCAATTCAATATAATTATATGTTGAATGTGCAGGGTATACTGTAATGGGTCAGTTGTTTACAGGGTATGTAAAAATAAATTTTATATTTCTTCCTTTCCATGAATTTTATTCAAATATCTATGATAAGTTGGCCACAAAATAGATATAATGTTCTTCAGACTATAATAATTATCATTTCGTTTTGCAAAAATGAATTCTGTAGACGGTTAAAAAACATAGCAAGTGATAAAATCTCGTATTATTCAGCTCCAGTTGCTGTAACAAAATGCCACAGACCCAGTGGCTTAAACAACAGAAATGTATTTACTCCACAGTCCTAGGGGCTGGAAAGTCCAAGATCAATTTTCTGTCAGGATTGGGTTTCCTGCAAGGGCTCCTTTCCTGGATAATAGATGGCTACTTTCTCCTCACATGGCCTTTCCTCTGACTGAACAAGGAAGAGGAAGAGAGAATGAGGGAGAGAGAGAGAGAAAGCAAGAGAAAAAGAGGAGAGACAGAGACAGAGAGAGAGAGAGACAGAGAGAGAGAGAGACACTGCGTGAGAGACAGAGAGAGAAAGAGGTTTCTTTTTATAAGTCCAGCAGTTCTTTTGGAATAGGGCCCCACCCTTATGACCTTATATGACCTCAATTACATCCTAAGGACCCTGTCTCCAAACACAGTCACATTGGGGATTAGGGTTTCAAAGATGTATGGAGGAGGCACGATTCAGTCCACAGCAATCACGAAAATTTTGATAAAGAAAGAAGCACTTGGGATGGGATGGAAGTCTGTGTAAGGACCCGGAACACTGAGGTGGAAGTCACACTCTGAATTAAGTGTAAGGGAGATCATGAATGTATAGAGCAAGCTTGTGCAACCCATGGCCCACAGACCACATGCCGTCCACACAGCTTTGGAAGTGGCCCAATGCAGGTTCATAAACTTTCTTAAAACATGACATTTTTTTGAGATTTTTTAAAAAGCTCATCAGCTGTCATTAGTGTTAGTGTATTTTATGTGTGGCCCAAAATGATTCTTCTTCCAGTGTGGCCCAAGGAAGCCAAAAGGTTGGATACCCTGGTATAGAGACGTGAAAGTTCAGGCATGCTTGCAGGTTAGTGAATTTTGTAATTGTGTTATAATAGAAAATAAATTGGGGAGCAGTCAGAGAACAAACACAAAGTAATGTTTAGTTTAAGTGTTAGAGAACCTTGAGGTCTAGTCTAAATAATTGGATAATTTAAATATTAAAATGAAGTTATTGATGTTTTGAGCAAGGGAATGTTACTATTTGATCTTCACTTTGGAAAGATTCATAAGATGAAGTATTTAGAACAAATTCAAATGAGAAGATTTCAGAGTATGTGAGACAATTTAGAGAATTATTGCAGTCTATGTCATTGAGATTAAATAAAATTATGACTGGGTAATAGTTTTATCTCCATTTCTTTACCAAAATTCCTTACCACATGACCTATGCCTTTCCTTACTGTCTAAGCAATTTAACTTTCACCCATACCTCTCTATAGAAATTGCTTTCTTAAATTTCCCAGCTGGACTCATCCCTAAATCCAAAGGTTCTTTCCTAGTGTCCTTATCCTTGGCTTCTCTTTGGTCTCAATGAATTATTTTTCTAAACTCATTTCAGTAACTTCTTTTCCCTCTTTTCTTTCTATTTCTTGGTAACGTTCACTTGCTGTTCTTTTTTCTTGCATCCAAAAAAGTATGTGTTTCTCTAGGGTTTTTATTTGAATTTCTCTTATATTCCATTCATGAGTGAAATGACCTCCACTCTAATTTGACAGATTGGCCTTTACCCATCACTTACATCCCACCTCTATCTCTAGCCCAGTGTTCTCCAGAATTCCATCTCTCTCTTCCATCAGTCTTTGTGCCCTCTTCAATACCTACTCTTCCTTTTCCCTCTAAAAGTAATCTCTGGGTGCTCTATTTTGCC
This sequence comes from Rhinopithecus bieti, assembly GCF_001698545.2. NCBI lineage: Eukaryota > Metazoa > Chordata > Mammalia > Primates > Cercopithecidae > Rhinopithecus > Rhinopithecus bieti. The sequence goes on from NW_016804163.1 coordinate 1,995,260, forward strand.
TTTTAAACGTCATTGTTTTATTACCAGTGAGTCTCACTTTAATGGGCCTTCATTGAGAATCTCTCTGCGATCCAATGGGTGATGACCTGGTTCAGATCCAAGTCCTGGCCAGTGGGGACCCTAGATTTGTTCCTTCCCTAGGACCGTTGCCCCAGCCCTCATGGTACTGGCTGCTCCCAAATCTGTATTCCTGGATTCTTTTTTTTTTTTTTTTTTTTTTTTTTTTTTTGAGACGGAGTCTCGCTCTGTCGCCCGGGCTGGAGTGCAGTGGCCGGATCTCAGCTCACTGCAAGCTCCGCCTCCCGGGTTCACGCCATTCTCCTGCCTCAGCCTCCCGAGTAGCTGGGACTACAGGCGCCAGCCACCTCGCCCGGCTAGCTTTTGTATTTTTTAGTAGAGACGGGGTTTCACCGTGTTAGCCAGGATGATCTCGAACTCCTGACCTCGTGATCCGCCCATCTCGGCTTCCCAAAGTGCTGGGATTACAGGCTTGAGCCACCGCGCCCGGCCTATTCCTGGATTCTTTAGAGTTCTTTACTTTTTACTCTTAATTTAATTGAACTTATTATTTATTTATTTATCTATTTATTTTTGAGATGGAGTCTTGATCTGCTGTCAGCCTGGAATTCAGTGGTGTGATCTCAGCTCACTGCAATCTCCACCTCCTGAGTTCAAGCGATTCTCCTGCCTCAACCTCCCAAGTAGCTGAAACTACAGGTGTGCACCAACATGCCCAGCTAATTTTTTTTTTATTTTTAGTAGAGACAGAGTTCAACCATGTTGGCCGGGATGGTCTTGATCTCTTGGCCTCATAATCCACCCGCCTCAGCCTCCCAAAATGCTGGGATTATAGGTGTGAGTCACTGCGCCAGGCATATTTATCTATTTTTTAAAGACGGGGACTCACTCTGTCACCCAGGCTTGAGTACAGTGGTGAGACTGTAGCTCACTGCAGGACACAATCTCCTAAGCTCAAGCCATCCTCGTGTCTCAGCCTGCCCAGTAGCTGGGCCCACCAGTGTGCTCCACCATGCCCAGCTACTTTTTATTTTATTCTTTTTTTTTTCTTTTTAATAGAGACAGAGTCTCCCTGTGTTACCCAAGTTGATCTTGAACTCCTAGGCTCAAGCGATCCTCCCTCCTCATCCTTCCAGAGTGCTGGGATTGCAGGTATGAGCCCCCACTCCTGGACTGATTATCTACCCTTTAGTAGCCAATACCCTGTTTTGTCTAATAATTCTTAGTGTTAGACTTTCTCTGTTAAAATTATTATATAATTTCTGTCTCTTAAATGGATCGTGATTGATGCGGTAACTGGTGTGGTATAAATAAATAAATAAATAAATAAATAAATAAATAAATGTGTTGGGGGGGAGGGGTTGTATTTGTTAATTACCCATTTTATCTCAGTCTGTCACAGAATGCAAGAAAGGACTTTGCTTTATTTACCACAATGTCTCCAGTGGCTAGAATATATGCTTGACAAGTTATAAGCACTGGATAGGAAGGAATAAAGGAAGGAAGGAGGATGGGAGGAGAGGAAGAGAGGGAAGGGAGGGAGGGAGGGAGGGAGCAATGTTGTGAAAGAGAGGAATAATGGAGGAAGGTAGAATGGATAGATGGATGAATGGATGGAAGCATGGATTGATGGATGATGACTCCCCCCAACTCCCACGTGGCATCACATGGCCTATAATAGCACCTAGTAGGTAGTAAGCACTCGTGAAATAGTCATACATTTATTTCTTTGCAGTCCATTAAAAAAAGGAAAAAAAGAAAAAATAATAATAATTGTTTTCTTTTTTTGGTACCTAAACTCAAAACCTCAATATAAATCCACTCTTTAAAATTTGTCTTCTATTTTCCATATATTTACTTACATGTAGTTCTCATTTGTATTGTTTTGAATTATTTCTTGTCATTATTATTATTGTAGTAATTAATTTTTTAACTTTCTTATACTTCCTTTTATGCTTCATACTTTTCCAGTCAAATTAAGCGTTCAGTCCCTGGCTTCCTCTAAAAGTTGATGTGTTTGCTTCTATTTTCCTGAATTAGAAGCCACCTGTCCTGGGTTTCTACAGCGTCAGCTTACTGCAGTATAATGTATTTATTTTCTTTTTTTGTTCCCCCTTCTTAAAACTACTTGATCAAAACTAATTTGTCTGCCTGTAAAAAAAATATCGAGAGACTGAAAATACCAAGAATGATGAAACAATCACACACACACAAAAACTAACAGGTATTGATTGCTTAATACGTAACAGGTTGCTATCTTAAATACAACTATGTGTTAGCTCATTTAATGCTCACAACTTGATTGAAATAGCTATTACTATACCTATTACTGGAATTTGATGGCATGTTTTATTTTAAGAGCCCCTGTATAATCTGTGAAATATTTATCCTAGTATATTTGGTACACTGTGTACCTTCAGTGTTCAGAATGTCAGTCTATCGTTCATGACACTTGTGTAGGTGATTTGGCAGAAGTGGTGGAGGGAAATTATTGAGGATGGGTGGCAAGTATTGTTCTTGAGTGACTATTTTGGCTTTGAAGAAGAGGACACCTGGATGGACCCAAGTTTTGTCCTGCCAAAAGCTGATACAATTTTGGTGGTGTCTTCAAGAAAAATTATTCACATTTTAAAAAAACAAAACTATGCATGGGAGTTGGAAAGGACACGTGAAACTGGGGGGTTCTGAAACTTAAACTTTGCGGTATTTACGGTCATGAGATTTATGAAAATATGGTTTAAGTCATATGAAAATAGTCTTGGTGACTGTCTAACTTTTGTAAGTTAGTCTCATAGCTGAGGGGTGCAGACTAACGCCATTTCATTAGGGTCTCTTAAGCCACAAAGCTCGTTTCTCTGAGGTTTGAGAACGCCAAGTGAGAGATCTCAGAAATGAGGAGGACAGATTACTGAGTGTTGGCTCAGACAGGTTACTGATTTGTCACCTCACACTCTGTTTTCTTTGTCTCTTAAGGTTTTTCTTAAGTTTTATAATTCTATAACTCATAGAAATCCAGTTGTAGTGATTGTATAGAGTATACATGCCACAGAAAACTCATCTTATAGTCAATTTACATATGCAGGCAATTTTATTATTTTTTTCTTAATTTGTATTTATTTACAATTTTAGGTTCAGGAGGTACATCTGCAAGTTTGTTACATGAATATATTGTGTATTGGTGAAGTTTAGGCTTCTTGTGTATGCATCACCCAAATGGTGAACATTGTACCCAATAGGTAGTTTTTTGTAACCCTCACTGCTTTCCTAGCCTCCCTCCTCTTCATGTCCCCAGTATCTATTATTTCCAGCTTTATGTTCATATATATCCATTCTTTAGCTCCCACTTATTTTTATGATTTTTTTAAAAATTTAATTTAGTTTTAAGTTCTGGGATACATGTGCAGGACGTGTCTATGTGTTCCATAGGGAAGCATGTGCCATGGTGGTTTGCTGCAACTATCAACCCATGACCTAGGTATTAGCTATTTATCCTGATCCTCTCACTTCTCCTGCCACCTGACAGGCCCCAGTATGCATTGTTCCCCTTCCAGTGTCCATGTGTTCTCAGTGTTCAGCTCCCACTTATAAGTGAGAACACGTGGTGTTTGGTTATCTGTTCCTGTGTTAGTTTGCTGAGGATAATGGCTTCTAGCTCCATCCAGGTCTCTGTAAAGGACATGATCTCATTCCTTTTTATGGCTCCATAGTATTCTATTGTGTGTGTACCACATTTGCTTTTTCCAGTCTATCATGGATGGGCATTGGGGTTGAGTCCATGTCTTTGCTATCGTGAATAGTGCTGCAATGAACATATGTGTGTTTGTATCTTTATAATAGAATGATTTATATTCCTTTGGGTATATACCCAGTAATGGGATTGCTGGGTCAAATGTTATTTCTGGTTCTAGGTCTTTTAGGAATCACCACACTATCTTCCACAATGGTTAAACTAATTTACATTCCCACCAACAGTATAAAAGCATTTCTATTTCTCCACAACCTTGCCAGCATATATTGTTTCTTGACTTTTTAATAATTGCCATTCTGACTGGCATGAGATGGTATCTCACTGTGGTTTTGATTTGCATTTCTCTAATCATCAATGATATTGAGCTTTTAAAAATACATTTTTTGACCACATAAATGTCTTCATTTGAGAAGTGTCTGTTCATATCTTTTGCCCACTTTTTGATGGAGTTTGTTGTTTTTTTTCTTGTAAATGTGTTTAAGTTCCTTGTAGATTCTGGATATTAGACCTTTGTCAGATAGTTAGATGGCAAAACTTTTCTACCATTCTGTAGAATGTCTGTTCACTCTGATGATAGTTTCTTTTGTTGTGCAGAAGCTCTTCAGTTTAATTAGACCCCATTAGTCAATTTTTGCTTTTGTTGCAATTACTTCTGGTGTGTTTGTCATGAAATCTTTGCAGATGCTAAGATCCTGAATGGTATTTCCTAGCTTTTTTCCTAGGGTTTTTATAATTTTGGGTTTCACATGTAAGTCTTCAATCCATCTTGAGTTAATGTTTCTATAAGGTGTAAGGAAAGGGCCCATTTTCAAATTTCTGCATATGGCTAGCCAGTTTTCCCAGCACCATTTATTAAATAGGGAATCCTTTCCCTATTGCTTGTTTTTGTCAGGTTTGTAAAATATCAGATGGTTGTAGATATGCATTCCTTTTTCTGATATCTCTATTGTGTTCCATTGGTCTGTATATCTATTTTGGAAAAAATGCCATGCTGTTTTGTTTACTGTAGCCTTGTAGTATAGTTTGAAGTCAGGTAGCATGATGCCTCCAGCTTCATTCATTTTGTATAGGATTGTCTTTGCTATACGGGCTCTTTTTTGGTTCCATATGAATTTTAAAGCAGCTTTTTATAATTCTGCAAAGAATGTCAATGGCAGTTTAATGGGAATAGCACTGAATCTATCAATTGCTTTGGGCAGTATGCCCATTTTTATGATATTGATTATTCCTATCCATGAGCATGAAATGTTTTTCCATTTGTTTGTGTTCTCTCTGATTTCCTTGAGCAGTGGTTTGTAGTTCTCCTTGAACAGGTTCTTCACTTCCATTGTTAGTTGTATTCCTAGGCATTTTATTCCCTTTGTAGCAATTGTGAATAGGAGTTCATTCATATTTTGGTTCTTTGATTGTCTGTTGTTGGTATATTGGAATGCTTGCTGTTTTTGCACTTTGATTTTGTATTCTGAGACTTTGCTGAAGTTGCTTATAAGCTTCAGAAGCTTTTGGGCTGAGATGATGGGGTTTTCTCATCTGCAAGCAGAGACATTTTGACTTCCCTCTTCCTATTTGAATACCCTGTATTTCTTTCTCTTACCTGATTACCTTGGCCAGAACTTCCAATACTATGTTTAATAGGAGTGGTGAGAGAGGGAAACCTTGTCTTGTGCTGGTTTTCAACGGGAATGCTTACAGTTTTTGCCCATTCAGTATATTGGCTGTGGGTTTGTCATAAATGGCTCTTATTATTTTGAGATACATTCCATCAACACCTAATTTATTGAGGGTTTTTAGCATGATGGGATATTGAATTTTATCTTTAGTTCTTTGAATTGTGATGCTAGGTTGTCGATGTGAGATCTTTGTAGCTTTTTGGTGTGGGCATTTAGTGCTATAAATTTCCCTCTTAACACTGCTTTGGCTGTGTCTCAGGGATTCTGGTATGCTGTCTCTTTGTTCTCTTTGGTTTGAAAGAACTTCTTGATTTCTGCTTTAATTTCATTATTTATCAAAAGAGTCATTCAGGAGCAGTTGTTCAATTTCTATAAAGGTCTGTGGTTTTGAGAACTGAATATTTCTTAATATTGAGTTCTAATTTGATTGCACTGTGGTGAGAGACTCTTATGATTTCAGTTCTTTTGTATTTGCTGAGGAGCGTTTTACTTCCATTTATGTAATAGATTTTAGAGTAAGGGCCATGTGGTGCCAAGAAGAATATATATTCTGTTGCTTTTGGGTGGAGAGTTCTGTAGATATCTATCAGGTCCACTTTATCCAGAGCTGAGTTCAAGTCCTGAATATCCTTGTTAATTTTCTATCTTGATGATCTGTCTAATATTGACAGTGGGATGTTAAAGTTCCCCACTATTATTGTGTGGGAATCTAAGTCTCTTTGTAGGTTTCTAAGAACTTGTATGAATCTGGGTGCTCCTGTATTGGGTACATATATATTTAGGATAGTTAGCTCTTCTTGTTGAATTGATCTATTTATCATTATGTAATGACCTTTGTCTTTTTTAATCTTTGTTGGTTTAAAGTCTGTTTTGTCAGAAACTAGGCTTGTAATCCTTGCTTTCTTCTGCTTTTAATTTGTTTGGTAAATTTTTTCCCCATCCCTTTATTTTGAGCCTATGTCTGTCTCTGCATGTGAGCTGGGTCTCTCACATACAGCATACTAATTGGTCTTGATTCTTTGTCCAGCTTATCATTCTGTGTCTTCTAATTGGGTATTTAGCTCATTTACGTTTAAGGTTAATATTGTTATGTGTGAATTTCATCCTGTCATCATGATGTTAGCTGGTTATTTTGCAGACTTGTTGATGTAGTTGCTTCCTAGTCCTTGTACTTCAGTGTGTTTTTGTAGTGGCTGGTAACGTTTTTTCCTTCCCATATTTAGTGCTTCCTTTGGGTCGCTCCCACTTATAAATAAGAACGTGAAGTAGATGATTTTTTTTTCCTGTTATTTCACTTAGGAAAATGGCTTCCAGCTTCATCCATGTTGCTGAAAAGGCATGATTTTATTCTTTTTAATGGCTGTATAGTATTCCATGTTATACATACAACATCTTTTCTTTTCTCTTGAGACAGAGTCTGGCTCTGTCACCCAGGTTGGAGTGCAGTGGTGCAATCTCAACTCACTGCAAGCTCCGCCTCCTGGGTTCGTGCCATTCTCCTGCCTCAGCCTCCCAAGGTAGCTGGGACTATAGGCGCCCACCACCATGGCCGGCTAATTTTTTGTATTTTTAGTATATACAGGGTTTCACCATGTGAGCCAGTATGGTCTCGATCTCCTGACCTCGTGATCTGCCCGCCTCAGCCTCCCAAAGTTCTGGGATTACAGGCATGTGCCACCATGCCCGACCAGCACATTTTCTTTAGCAACCATTCATGGACGTTTAGATTGATTCTATGTTTGGTATTGTGATTGGTGCTGTAATAAACATATGAGTGAAGATATCTTTTTTGTATAATAACTTCTTTTCCATTGGGTAGACACTCAGTAGTGGAATTGCCAAGTTGAATGGTAGTTCTATTTTAGTTATTTGAGAAATCTCCATACTGTTTCTACAGAGGTTGTACTAATTTATATTCCCACCAATAGTGTATAAATGTTCCCTTTTCTATGCATCCTTATCAACATCTGTTGTTTTTTGACTTTAATAATAGCCATTTTGACTGATATAAGATGATATCTCATTGGCACTTTAATTTGCATCTCTCTGATAATTAGCAATGTTCAGCATTTTTTCACATGTTTGTTAGCTGCTTGTATGTCTTTTTGTGAGAAATATCTGCTCATGTCCCTTGCCCACGTTTTATGTGGTTGCTTAATTTTTCTTGTTGAGTTGTTTGAGTTCCTTACAGATCCTGGATATTAGCCCTTTGTCAGATATATAGTTTGCAAATACTTTTTCTCATGCTGTAGGTTGTGTGTTTACTCTGTTTATCATTTCTTTTGCTATGCAGAAGCTTCTTCATTTAATTATGTCTCATTTGTCAATGTTTGTGTTTTTTGCATTTACTTTTGAGGTCTTAGTCATAAATTCTTTGCCTATGCCAACCTCCAGAAACATTTTTTCTAGGTATTCTTCTAAGATTTTTATAGTTTCATGTCTTCATTTAAGTCTTTAATCCATCTTGAGTTAATTTTTGTGTATTGTGAGACATAGGGGTCCAGTTTCATTCCTCTGCATATGGCTATCCAATTTTCTCAGCAACATTTATTGAGCATCATAATGTCCTTTAGCCATTTTGTTGTGGTTGTTGAGTTTTTTGAAGACAAGTTGGTTGTAGTTGTATAGCTTTATTTATGGGCTCTGTATTCTGTTCCATTGATCTACATGTCTGTTTTTGTACCATATCATGCTGTTTTGGTTACTATAGCCTTGTAGTATAATTTGAAGTCAGGTAATGTGATGCCTCCAATTTTGTTCCTTTTGCTTAAAATTACTTTCACTTTTTAGTTCCATGTGAATTTTAGAATTTTTTTTGTCTAATCCTGTAAAAAATAATGTTGGTAATTTGATAGGAATTGTATTAAATCTGTAGATTGCTTGGGCAGTATGGTCATTTTAACAATATTAGTTCCTCTAATCTGTTAGCATGGTATGTTTTTTCCATTTGTTTTTTGTCATCTATGATTTATTTCATCACTGTTTTGTATTTCTCCTTGTAGAGATCTTTCACCTCCTTGGCTAAATGTATTCCTAGGTATTCGATTTTTTGTGTGGCTATTGCAAATGGGATTGAGTTATTGATTTGGTTCTCAGCTTGGACATTATTGGTATATAGAAACTGATTTTTGTACACTGATTTTGTATTCTGAAACTTTACTGAAATCATCTACCCTGTCTAGAAATCTTTTGCTGGAGTCCTTAGGGTTTCTGAGTATAACATAATGTCATTAGTGAACAGAGATAGTTTGACTTCCTGTTTTCCTATTTAGATACCTTTATTTATTACTCTTGCCTTATTTCTCTAACTATGACTTCCAGTAATATGTTGAATAGGAGTAGTGAGAGTGAGCACACTTGTTTTGTTCCAATTCTTTGTGGGAATACTTTCAAATTTTTCTCTATTCAGTATGTTGTTAGCTGTGGGTTTGTCAAATATGGCTTTTATTATTTTGAGGTATGTTAATTTGATGCCTAGTTTATTGAGTTTTTTTAAATTATGAAGGGATGTTGGAATTTATCAAATGGTTTTCTCTATATCTGTTGAGATGATCATAGGGTTTTTGTTTTTAATTCTGTTTATGTTGTCAATCACATTTATTGATTTCTGTACATTGAAACATCCTTGCATCCCTGGAATAAAACCCACTTGATCATGATGTATTATCTTCTTAATGTGTTTAATTTGGGTTGCTAGTATTTTGTTGAAGATTTTTGCATCTATGTTCATTAGGGACATTGGCCTATAGTTTGTTGTTGTTGTTGTGTCTTTGCTGATTTTGGAATCAAGGTGTTAATGGCTTCATAGAGTGAGTTAGGGAGGAATCTCTCCTCCTCAATATTTTGGAATAGTTTTAGTAATATTGGTATTAGCTCTTCTTTGTACATCTTGTAAATTTGGCAGTTAATCCATCTGGTACTTTCCTTTTCTGTTTTTGGGAGATTTTTAATTACTAATTTGATTTCAATACTCATTATTGGTCTGTTCAGAGTTTCTATTCCTTCCTGGCTCTATTTCTTCCTAGATGAAATGGATAGGTTTCCAGAAATGTACAACCTCCCCAGATTTATCCATTTCCTCTTTCTAGTTTGTGCACAGATGTTCCTATTAATCTCTGATGACTTTTTGTATTTTTGTGGTAACAGCTGTAAAATTTTTATAACTTTTGATTGTGCTTATCTAAATCTTCTTGCTTTTTTCCCTTTAATTTAGCTAGTGGTCTATCAATTTTGTTTATCTTTTCAAATAGTTTTTCACTTCATTGATCATTGTATTATTTTGGGGGTCTCAATCTAATTTAGTTCTGCTCTGATTTTTTTTAATGTCTTTTCTTCTGCAAGGTTTGGGTTTGGTTTATTCTTGGTCTTCTAGTTCCTTGAGGTGGAATATTAAGTTGTTGATCTAATATCTTTACATCCTTTTGATGTAGGGATTTAATGTTATAAAATTTCCTCTTAGCACTACTTTTGCTATGTATCCCAGAGGTTTTGGTATATCGTGTCTCCATTTTCATTCATTTCAAATTTTTTAAAATTTCCATTGATTATCCAAAAATCATTCAAGAATAAGTCATCTATTTTCCAAGTGTGTGTTTACTTTTGAGAATTCCTCTCCATCAATGTCTTTTTTTTTTTTTTTTTTTTTTTTTTTTTTTTTTTTTTTTTTTGACACAGGGTCTTGCTCTGTTGCCTAGGCTGGAGTGCAGTGTCATGATCTTGGTTCACTGTAACCTGTCCCTCCTGGGCTCAAGGGAACCTCTCATCTCAGACTCCTGAGTAGCTAGGACTACAGGCACTTGCCATCATACCTGGCTAATTTTTGTACATAAATGGGATTTTGCTGTGTTGCCCAGGCTTGTCTCAAACTCCTGTGCTCAAGTGATCTGCCTGCCTTGGCCTCCCAACGTGCTGGTACTACAGGAATAAACCACCATGTCCTGTCTGTATTAATTTCTAATTTTATTTCACTGTGGTCCAAGAAGATACTTGATATGATTTAGAATTTGAAATTGTTGAGACTTGCTTTATGGCAAAGCACATGGTCTATTTTGGAGAATGTCCCATGAGCAGATGACAAAAATGTATATTTTGTGGTTTGGGGCTAGAAAAATTTCTTGTAAATGTCTATTAGGTTCATTTGGTCTAGAGTCCAGCTGAATTCCAGTTGATTTTCTGTCTTCATGATCTATCTAGCACTGTCAGCAGGGTGTTGAAGTCTACTATTATTGTATTCAGTCTCTTTTCATAGGTCTAGCAGAATTGTTTTATGAATCTAGGTGCTCCAGTGTTTGCTGCATATATATTTAGGATAGTTATGCCTTCTTGTTTAACTGAATGCTTATCATTACATAATGACCTTCTTTCTCTTTTTTTTTTATTGTTGATGATTTAAAGTTTTTTTCCTCTGATATAAATATAGCTACTTGGGTTCATTTTTGTTTTCTGTTTGCATGGTGTCTTTTCCTGTTAGGTAGGTCTTTTGTAGACAGTAGATGGTTGGATCTTATCCTTCTGTTTTGCATTAAAAAAAAGTGTGATTCTATTGAGATGTGAATTCAGAATGCTGACAGTATGTCTTACTGGAACTTTCCTTATTATTGATGTCTGGAATTCCTGCTAATCTACCTTTTGCTTTGATGGTCTGGAACCATTTAATTTTGATGTTTTCAGTTTTCTATTTATGACAGGTGTGACAGTCAAAATATAATTAAGTAGATGCTTTTTATATGCAAATACGTAGTTGATTACTGCATCAACTGTTATATTTATTCTGGAAAGAAGTGTATAATCTGAAAAGTTGGATAAAATAACAAGATTTCAAAACTCTCTGTGAGTAAATTAGTTTTTTAATGTAATGATATCAATTGATAAAAATCTTTCTGTCTTCAGATCATTTCAACTTATACTCTCTTGCTAAACTTTTGCGTGATAATTAATGAAAATGCAAGGAGCATTCACTATGCAGTTATGGATCTGAATACGTAAGCATACATTCTTGGTCAACACAAAAAATATTATCCTATGATATTTTCTGTACAAAAATGATAAACCAGCTTTAGATTAAAGGACTAAATAAGAAAGAGTTGAAGAGAAACAAAAAATGTTAGGGAATTCGTTGATCTTAAAATATGGTTCTGTTTTTTTCTTTAGTTATTTTTGGTTTTGTTCTCCACTAGCAAAGTGAAATATTCACGTTATTATCATTTCAAATTACAGTAAAATATGTTCTTTCTTTCCTGTTTCATTTATTTATTCTCTTTCATCCCCCCTCCTTACTAATATTTCCCTTTCCCCATCATGAACAACTATTATAAAGTATTTGATCTGGGTCCTTGTATTTGCATGTGTCCTTGAAAAATCTGATGGCCTTTTGTGTTTATTTTTAAAAATTTGTTTTGTTTACTTGTAATATTTATAAAGCCACAAATACTTTACTGCTTACCTTAATCTGTAAAGAAGAGCTTACCCTTTTACCACTCCCTCATCTTTTGATCCATTGATTTATTTTTAATCCAATGTATCACAATCCTTCACTATCATTTTTCTTTTTTGATGTTCAAAGTAATCTGAATTTGGCATGTGGAATCCCCTCAGGCTGAGTCTTATGTGCTTTTGGCATGACCTTCTTATCTTTTTAGGCACTCTCTAGAATTCTGGTTCAACACATCGTACTTTCTTGTATTCACTTGTACTCTCTTTGACCCAGACCTGAAATCAGTCATTTATCCAAGGAGCCCTGGTTATTTTGGGTGAGGAATGGACATACATGCTTAGATCTGGCTGCTGGGTTTGTTTGTGGTCACTGGGACTTTATTGCCCCTGGGGTGTTTCTGTGACCAGAACTGAGATATACACACATTTTAGAAAATATGAGTTCATACTAATATCTGTAAATAAAATTCAGTACTAGTTCTTTCCTTCCATATTTGTATCTCCTTTCTTCCCCAACAAAATTCTCATTCCCAACAACAGCTATATATATATATACACATATACATGTACACACACACACAAACACATATATGTAGTTACAGTTGAGGTCTCAACCTGTCACCCAGGCTGGAGTACAGTGACATGATAATTGCTCACTGCAGTCATGAATTCCTGGGCTCAGGGAAAGCAATATATTTTTGTGCTTGTTCAACAATACAATATAAAAATACAATTTCAGAGTTACCACCACAACGTTATTCATCATACACCAACTGAATTCAATATTTCTTAGTAATTTGAGCTTTCCCGTCTAAGTACAAGACATATATTTTCATTTGTTCACATTTCTTTTAGTCTTTAGATGTGTTTTAAAGTTTTCCTCATAAAAAAAGTGGATGGGTGTGCATGTATTTGTAATGAAAATACAAGATTGTGATGAAGACCTCATTATGTTTCTTACTGTTTTTAATTAGGATTGTATTAACATCATTTTAAGATCTGGCCATATTGCTGGGTTCATCTAATCCTTTGTTTCTAACTCTTCCATGGTATATTACAAACTGTGCATCCACTCCTCTCACTTAGCCTTTTCCCCCAGAGACTGACAAGTAGATTGTCTCAAACCCCATTGTAAGTTGAAGAGCATGCCAAATGCATATCACTTCTGTACCATAGTAAAATTGGAAAATTATATAAGTCGAACCATTGTAAGTTGGGGACTGTCTGTATTATTTTACCTTGTAGGTACATATTGCTACTATTATGCAGTAACCACTATAAAGTGGAATTTTATTTCAACCATATCCCTAGAATTTAATCCATTCAAATTGATCAAGAAAGTTTCTCATTGGGAAAAGAGTAGATCATAATATTCAGTTCCCTATTATATTCAACCATATATTATAGATGCAGATAATATGGTAACTAAAACTGAAAACTTAAGTTGCAAGTATTTATAAGTTTGTTGAGGTGTCTCAGTTCATTGGGAGTATAAACAAGCATATAATGATTTTATTTTTTAAAATAATTCAGTTATGTTCCAGAGATGTATCTTTTCCCCATTACTTCACATAATCTTAGGGTGGATTTAAAAACATTCCAGTCACTTTGGTTTATTAAATATGAGTCCAGTCTAGTTTAAAATTTCAGTCTCATGTTTTATTCAAAGTTCCTTCTCTCTACTTTCCTCATGTCAGTTTGAATTTGAACCTGGTTCCTTAAGATCGAAGGGTGTGTGTGTGTCTGTGTGTGTGTGACAGAGAGAGAGAGAAAGAGAGAGAGTATGCAGTGAAAAAGAGACACACACAGAAACACAGAGATAGACAGAGACAGAGACAGGAGAGAGAAAGCATGTGTTTTTCTAAGTAACATAGTTTAAAGTTTCCTCCATTATCATATCCCAAGTGAAATGTTTGTGGCAGAGGGAATAAAAAATGAAATATTCAAATTTAAGGATACTACAGGGTCAAGTAAACAGAAAGACACTTGATCAGGGTAAATAATTAAAAAAACAGCCAACATTTTGTAGCTCATGTTAGGAAGAAGAAACATCTCAATATAGATTGTGTTCATCGTAAATTTTGAATATCTGAAGAAGCAAAAATTTAAAACAAAATAATTGTAGATATATAAAGCTGACTATGTGATAGGCATTCTTCTATGCATTTTAATTCTTTAAGCCTCATAAAAAGGCTTTAGGGTAGGCTACTTTTATTATCTCTTATTATTTAAGGCTAGGGAACTAAGGGGCAATGACATGGCTGGTATATAATGTTAAAAAGTTAAGGCTGATATTTGAACTCTGGCACTCTAACTCCTGAGTGTGTGCTCTTAATCACTATGCAGCACTGTCCTTTAGCATTCTGCAAAGGCAGTGAAATGAGAAAGTGCCATGTAGAATGACACAGGAAAACTGTTATAGGGCACCAGAGGCGTGACATAGCAATGAGGTTATTTCACAACAGAACTGCTCTCTTAGGGAGAGAAGAGTTGCTTATCTCTTTCTCCCAGTTCAGCGCTTCACTGCTCAGATCAGAGTATGGGATGGCACTGGAGCATGCTTCATACCCAGGCACCCTGACCTCAAAGAATAAGGCAGTTAATGCTCCATGGGCTTAAAACTTTAACAACTGGGGTACAGGAGTCAATGAATGAACATTTCCTCCTCTCTTCTCCCCACAAACAGAAACACATTTTTATAGCTTTGTAGAAAGTCTCAAGAAGGTGAGAAACCAGTCACTCCAGGCTGGAGTGCAGTGGTGCGATCTTGGCACACTGCAACCTCCACCTCCCGGGTTCACGATTGTCCTGCCTTAGCCACCTGGGTAGCTGGGATTATATGTGGATGCCACCATCCTGGCTAATTTTCGTATTTTTAGTAAAAATAGTGTTTCACCATGTTGGCCACGCTGGTCTTGAACTCCTGACTTCAGGTGATCCTCCTGCCTCGGCCTCCCAGAGTACTGGGATTACAGGTGTGAACCACTGCACCAGGCCCAAGGTGGCCAGTTGAATCATAAACTCCTCCCAGGTTTAAGCAATTCTCCTGCCTCAGCCTCCCAAGTATCTCGGACTACAGGCGCCCGCCATCATGCCCAGCTAATTTTTGTATTTTTAGTAGAGACAGGATTTCACCATGCAGGTCAGGCTGGTCGCGAACTCCTGACCTCCAGTGATCCACCCGTCTTGGACTCTCAAAGTGCTGGGATTACGGGCGTGACCCACCACGCCCTGCATGTTATTTTTATTTTAAAAGCAATTTTTTTTTTTTAATTGAACAGAATACTGCTAACAGCATAACTGGGAGATAATGAATCCTTCCAAGTCATTATTTCATTTATCATTTACAACAACCCCAAAAGTTACATAGAAAATTGCATCTTTTGATCTTTCAGGTAAAATGAAATATGTTCAAGAGTATGAGTAGAAAATGTGACACAGAGATAGGAATTAGTCACATAATGTTGGAAAAAGAAGAAACAGTAATCAGGAACAGGAAGGAGTAAACAGAGCTTTTAGTTAAAACAGGATCACTGCCGAACACACATGCCTGTAATCCCAGCACTTTGGGAGGCCGAGGCAGGTGGATCACAAGATCAGGAGTTCAAGACCAGCCTGGCCGACACGGTGAAACCCCATCTGTACTAAAAATACAAAAATTAGCTGGGCGTGGTGGCGGGAGGTTGTAATCCCAGCTGCTCAGAAGGCTGAGGCAGGAGAATTGCTTGAACCCAGGAGGCGGAGGTTGCAGCGAACCCAGATCGCACCATTGCACTCCAGCCTGGGTGACAAGGCGAAACTCCGTCTCAAAAAGAAAAAACAAAACACACACACACACACACACACACACACACACACACACACACACACACACACAGTAAACAGGATCACAATGTTAGAAGACAACCTAAAAGTTTTGCAAATAAGCCGAGTTTCTCACTGTGTGTGGGAGTCTCAGGCATTCCTATGTTATTGTAGAATCCCAAGGGAGGCAAGGCTCTCAAGTGGAAATAAATTGAAAGCAGTTTTAATTACAATGCTCCCTGACATGTTACTGAGGAAGGCAGTCAGTTGTACGTGAAGAGACTGGTAAATTATGTTCTAGTCGTGTTCAGTTCTTCAGTTTGATACCTCATGCTGCCTGGAATAGAAGCAAACCAAATGGAAAGGCTGTATAACTCATGTGCCCAGAGAGGAAAAGTCAAACTCCCAAATCTCTTCATCATCAATAGGAAGAATCAAAAAGCTCAGGCTATCAAGGTTCAGTTAGTATTTTTCATTAGTTTTCTTTGATTAGAGATCCTTTTTCTGCCATTACGGAGAAATTACGATTTTCTAATCTAGCACCTAAATTCAAGTCTGTATTTTACACATTTTCTTGATTTGCCTCTTTGCATAGCTTTCTTCATTGACGCATTATAGATTGGGTCTTATTATTTACCATATGTGATGATTAATTTTATGCGTCAACTTGACTGGGCTCTAGGGCGTTTCAACATTTGGCGGCGCATTACCCTCCCTGTGTCTGTGAAGGTGTTTCTGAGAGAGATTAGCATTTGAATGGGCAGACTGAGTAAACCAGATTGCCCTCCTCAGTATGGGTGCATTTTGTCTCATCAGTTGAAGGCCTAGGCCGGGCGCGGTGGCTCAAGCCTGTAATCCCAGCACTTTGGGAGGCCGAGGCGGGCGGATCACAAGGTCAGGAGATCGAGACCATCCTGGCTAACACGGTGAAACCCCGTCTCTACTAAAAAAATACAAAAAACTAGCCGGGCGAGGTGGCGGGCGCCTGTAGTCCCAGCTACTCGGGAGGCTGAGGCAGGAGAATGGCGTAAACCCAGGAGGCGGAGTTTGCAGTGAGCTGAGATCTGGCCACTGCACTCCAGCCTGGATGACAGAGTGAGACTCCGTCTCAAAAAAAAAAAAAAACAAAAAAAAACAAAAGGCTGATTCCTGAGAGTAAGAGGGGATTTCTCCCACTTGAATACCTTGAACTGACACATCATTTTGTTGTTCTTGTTTTTGTTTCCTGCTTGTGAACTTGAACAAAGCTTTAGCTCTTCTTGAGTTTTGAACCTGTTTGTTTTCGGACTGGAACAACAACATTAGCTCCCCTGGTTCTTAAGCCTTCAGACTCAGACTGAAACTATATTATTGGCTGCCTGCATATCATTGCTGTCATTGGTCAACCTTAGATAATAGGACTTCTCAGCCTTCATAATTGTGTGAACCAATCCCTTATAATAAAACTCTTTCCATATATTTGATATGGTTTGCCTGTGTCCCCACCCAATCTTACTTTGAATTATAATAATCCCCATGTGTCAAGGGCAGGGCCAGGTGGAGATAATTGAATCATGGGGGCAGTTTCCCCCATACTGTCCTTGTGATAGCGAATAAGTCTCAGGAGATCTGATGGTTTTATAAATGGGAGTTCCCCTGCAGAAGCTCTCTTGTCTGCCACCATGTAAGACATGACTTTGTTCTTCCTTCATCTTCCACCGTGACCGTGAGGTCTCTCCAGCCATGTGGAACTGTGAGTCAGTTAAACTTCCTTTTCTTTATAAATTACCCAGTCTCAGGTATGTCTTTATCAGCAGTGTGAGAACTGACTAATAAGTATTCATCCTATTGTTTCTTTTTCTCTGGAGAACCCTATTACACTAAGGGAAGAGACCACCCTCATATTATCTTATGCCCAGTTTCTGCCTCCAAAGAAAGAAGAAGTAAAAACTAAAAGACAGAAATGAAATTCACAGGCAGACAGCCTCTCACACACACCGCCTTAGAGTTGTAAGCCCTTAAAAAGGACAGGAATTGCTCACTCGGGGAGCTCGGCTCTTGAGACAGGAGTTTTACCGATGTCCCCGGCCGAATAAACCACTTCCTTCTTTAACTTGGTGTCTGAGGAGTTTTGTCTGCCGCTGGTCCTGCTACCACACCAGATTTGTTGTTGTTGTTGTTGTTAGAAGTTAGGAATACAGCAATGGACAAGATGGCCAAGTCCCAAGCACTGCCAGAGTAGTGAACATTATCAAATAATTACATACATTAAAAAATAGTTTAAATATGCTCTGTGTGTTCAAAGGAATTCACATGTTAATTTTGTGTATGTGTTCTTTTGAGGAGATAATGTTTTTGAATACTGGCATTTTTCTAATGGATGAGGATATTTCAACTTGTGTGAGATACTGAATGGTCTGCACTACACATTTTCTGTGTTGGAAATTTAATCTTGCTAATATAGCCTGAATTTCCCCAGGTTTGAATTTGATGGTAATATTCTAATCCTTACATTGACAGAGTAATTCTCTGTTCTAATGAAAATTCAGATCTAATGGTATTTTTTTAAATGAGAATATTTTTCATTTACATTTTGAATGATGTGGCACTAGAATGAACAAAACTATTTTAAAAGATTAAAAATAAAACCCTCCATATTTCTATAAAACAAAGAGTTAGTCTGTAGTTCAAATTCCACTGCTGACATGAAGCAACTACCTAACCTCAGATAATTCACTTCTCTTGAACTTATAATAACGGGGATTTACTCTTTTCTGGAGTTTTCTTTCTAACTTGAAAAGGTAGACTGAATCACTTCCTCCTTTGTGTATTTTTTTAAAAATTTACTTTTGTACATTGTCACGTCTCTTTCTCATGAAACTATATTTATGTGTCCTGACTACTTTGGGAAGGTTGTGGTTCCCCAAGGCAGCCACATTCACCATCATTCTCCTTTCCATCTCCAGTAACCAGCCACACCTGGCACACATTAGCAGTGTCAGCAATGCTGTTGAACTGAACTGAATGCTAAAGTCACTTTAAGTCCTAATGCTCTGTGATATTACAAATAACAAGACACTTCAATTTTATCATTCCCCATCCTTTCTGTAGAGACTGAGCTCCTTCAGATGGCTTCTGAATGTTGTGTTCTTGCTGACCCTTCTTTGTTTTGATTATCTTTTTCACACAGGTGGAACAGTCAGAATATAATTAACTAGACACTTTTCATATGTAAATATCACAGTGAGTACAATACTAAACTTCACTGGGTATCACAAGGAATGAAGACTCTGCATGAGGATTCAAAGATTAGATCAAGTTTGTATGACTTTCAGATTTCTTTTATTCTTTCCTGTGGACAATCATATCTCTTCTTTTACTTTTTTTTCTTTTGAATAGACATTCTACTTAGTAGGAAATCTCTTTCCAGTCTACTGGCCCTTAACATCTTCCCTTCCTGTGCTGTCTGAGGTGCCATATGCCAAACTTGATGAAAATGCTAATGGAACTTTCTTTGGGCTTGCCAAGTGATTCTTTCCTCCTTTGGGATCTCATATTCAAAACAAATATCCTGATGTAAAATAACAGCAGGGAAGGTTCAAGAATAAAGAAAGGCAAGAAAGTTTTATCAGTTGCTGCCAACACTATAAGCCCAAATCAGCTTTCCAGCAAAGCTAGCACAGATTTTCCAAAGTACAATGAATCATGGAGAAGATAGCATTGACTCTCTGCCAAGCACTAAGCACAATTCTGTGTATTCTACAGGTACTCATTCATTTAATCTTTAAAACAAACTTGTTTCTAAAAACACGATCATTATCAACATTGGATTAGGAAAGGAAGTCAGAAGACAGATTTAGCAACTTGGCCAAGGTGACATCTCTAACAAGGAGACTGACAAGGTTCAAATCCTGTCCAAGTGTCGATAACCAATTTATACAGCTCTTGCGAATGCATAAGCAACCTTTTATTCCCACAGGCGTCGTGTTGCAAGCCCATTGTCTATAAGCTAATGCTTTACTCTACACTGTGTTTATTCCACCCTAGGCTGATGGAACTTCCTCTGTGTAGGATGTTGTCAGCCTTGTGTCAGATGGAAAAGGACTTCACAACTGTAAGCTGGCTCCTAAAGCGTCTGCTCAGAAGTGACACAGATAAGTTTTGCCTACATTTTGTTAGCCAAAGCAAGTCACATGGATTCAACAATTTGAACATACATAATTCTCCCTCAGAGTAGGGCCCACACGCCATGTAGCCAAGCTTGATATCCAGGAGAAATACTCCCTGATATCATTTTTAAGTCACATACCAAGCCCAATATCAATGCGGTAGAGAAATAGGCTCCTCTTTCAGGGATTAAAAGTGTATATTTTAAATAGAAATATAATCTATTGTTCTTGTGATACTCATAGGGATGAAGCAATATCTCACTGGGTGTATTTTGACATGTTTAAACATGATTAGAATTTTGTCTTCTGTGAATCAGCCCGGAATATCATTTGCCCAGTTTTCTATTGGTTTGCTTTCTTTCCTTACTGAAGACCAAAATATTTTTTACTATTTTATGCATAACAAAAAGGGCTATATTTTTTAAATGAAGACAATAATAAATTATAGGGCTACAGTAAGACATAGCTTAATAAATATTTTACAAACTTGATCATGCCTGAAATATAATAAACTCAATACATATGAGCTATTATTTTAAAATATTGTCTCTATCATGAGTCAACAAACTATAGTCTCTAGGCTAAATATGTCCCTCTGCCTGATTTTGTAAATAAAGTTTTATTGAAACTCAGCTACACTAATTTATGTATTGTCTATGGCTGCTTGTGCTACGATGCCAGAGTTGAATGTTTGGGACAGAGACTGAATGTCCCACAAAACCTGAAGTATTTACTATCTATCTCTTTACAGAAAAAGTTTGCCAATCTCTAATCTAGCTCAATGAATTAAATGGAGATAAAACGGGCACCACCACTCCAGTAACCTTTAGGTCCCAAACGCTGGTTCTAATCTTTTCCCTAGACTCTAGAACGCAACATAATGTTTGATCTGCTGTCTTGACTGCTGGGGGTAAAGGTGATTTCAGAGGCTTCCAACTGGTCTTTCCTCCTATAGGAAGTCTTACCTCACCAAACCAAGGACCCTGAAGGTTCTGCCAACTACTAAATATATCCAATCCACTAGTAGAGTCCATGGCCCCAGTGGACCCAATGTGAGTTGGTCCTGGGCCAGAATTCTATTACGTGGCACTCATATAACCTGCACTCTTTCAGAGAGGGACATGATGATGCTTTGTGTTTCCAGTTATCAATGACTATTCAGATTCTGTGCCCAGTAAACTCAAAATGTATGAGTATTCCCCTTGTTCAGAATACATAGTTGCCTGAGTAAATGGCCATAGGTGTTTTGGGGATGAACTTGGGGAATTATTGCCTTATTCATTTACCATGGTGTTTCAGGGTCCAACCTGCTTGCAATCCAGCTTCTCTTTCTAAGAAATGGACTCCATGAAAACTGTCTTATGTCCTGAAACTAGTCAGAAGCTTGCGATTTTTCTTGGGGATGACGGTTCTCAGCTCCTAATCATCCATTCTTGAATTAGTTTGATGGTATAGATAGAAAAATATTCTTATCTGCTGCCCATACATCTTGCTCCTGGGAAAGTCATCTTCTGTTAACTATTCACATAACTCCTGTGCTCAGGTACCCTTTTGGCTGCTCATTATAATAACTGCACACATGAAGGTTCTCTGCCTTTCCTTTCTTATTTGAGGTTTCTATTATTCCCATTGCTCTCAGGGCGCACATTTCTGTAAGAGCCTCTCCTACCATCATCCCTGGTCTATAGAAGATGGCTATCACTTGACAATGATACTGGTAAGACACACATTCCTTTTCTGATAAATTGAGATCAGCCATCCTTATTGCTTTGATATGCAGAGTTTCAGGCAGGTCCTCCTGAGAAAGAGTAGGTAAGGATGTTGGATCTCAGATATAGAACCAATTTAGCAAACCCGCTTTTATAAATCATTTGAAGTCATCCTGTAGAGTATGCCACTGTGGTTCTATTTTAACTACAGTTAATATGAGGCATCACTTTTTTTTTTTTTTTTTTTTTTTTTTGAGACAGAGTTTCACTGTTGCTGCCCAGGCTGGAGTGCAATGGCGTGATCTCGGCTCACTGCAACCTCCACCTCCTGGGTCCCAGTTCAATCAGTTCTCCTGCCTCAGCCTCCCGAGTAGCTGGGATTATAGGCATGTGCCAACATGCCCAGCTAATTTTTGTATTTTTAGTAGAGACGGGGTTTCACCATGTTGGCCAGGCTGGTTTCAAATTCCTGACCTCGTGATCCGCCTACCTTGGCCTCCCAAAGTGCTGGGATTACAGGTGTGAGCCACCGCCCCGGGCGTGAGGCATCACTTTTTCTAAGCTTCGAAGGTATCCAGCAGTAATATTAGAATGGCCTCCTGGGACCCCTACTAGGGGATTAAATCCTATCTTCTGGGAGTGTTCCCAGATCGAGAATTCTCATATCCATCTCTATGCTCTTCTATTGATCCAACTACATCGCATTCATTCCAGCTGCACACAGTTCCTGGGGTTCATGTTAGCCTTGTCCTGCAGCTCCTTTGGCCTGTTCCTTTGGCCTGTTCCTCCTTTGGCCTGGGTGTCCTGAGGAGCTCCATCTGCTCCTCAGGACACCCAGGAGTTCTCTTGTCAGTTATTGATCTGGTGGTCAGAAGAGAAGGGCTGACCTGGAGATGGGATTGTTGAGGAAATATAATTAAAACACAATTTCCTTTGAACCTAGAAAACCTCTCCACAAAAGTAGAAAAGAAAGAAAACAGTTTCATTATTGGATAATCATTAAACCATAATGTGGTGTGCATTACAGGAAATCTGCTAAGAGATTGCAAAACCAGAAAGAAATCTCACCCTTTGATATAGCAGGCAAACACAACTCATTATGCACAAGTTTTCAAGAAAAATAATAACTAGCCCTCAAGTTAAAGGACTTGGCACTACCATTTGTCATATGTAGTTCATCCTAAACTTATCTGGTAATTAGGGTGGCCATCTGTGTTTGTTAATTGACTTTGTCCAAAGGAAAAATAAACATCTCACATCTTTCTGACTAGAGGTATTATAGTTTTGCAACTTGGAGCAAGGTGCCATGAAGTTAGGTTTCCGACGTTCTTTAGAAAGTGGGAGCTAGGGCTGCTGTCTTCCCTCATGGTCACATTTCAAAGACATGATTCCCAGGTTCTTAAAAAAGACGTTCCTGGGTTATAAAGTGGGCAAGAGGCTTATTTAGCTTTTTAAAAGATTTACATACATTTCAAAGAGAGAACTTAACACGTTCTAAAATCAAAGCTCTAAGAAAAGGGGTGGGGAGTCTTTTCCCTTATTTTAATAGCCAGAATTAAGCCTCTTACTTTTAATATGTGTTTGCCCTTAAAGGTCATATATATACCGGCAAGACAGTCATTTTCTTCAAGTAATGGGGGGAGGAGTGGTGGCATTCTCCTTAAATCCAAAGCAGTTGGCTAATTCTGCAGGCCTAGAGGCTCATAGAAATTGGAGAATTCACGTTTTCAGGTGTATTAACTTGTGCTCCAGCTCTTATTTCATGCTGCCACTCCTAATCACTCAGTGTTCTGACTTGCATCTAGAAGACCTTCCAGAGCTGAGGATCCAACATTTTCTCCACTTCTGCTGCTCTTGTGATTAAGTCCTGGGCCTGAGCTTTTTCTGTTCTCAAATGTTTCTAACAAAACCCCTGGACTTACACCTTGCGCCTCAGACTTCCATTGTCTTTTCCCACTGGTTACTTTCAGCAACAGTCATCCAAGTCCATTCTCCTTACCATTACTGTTCCTCACCCTTGGCATGAAATTCATGTGTGTGTGTATTACATATATATGACGTGGGTTTTTTCTTGTCATATGTTTGTTTTGGTGATGGAGTCTCCTATTTTGCCCAGGCTGGAGTACAGTGGCTATTCACAGGTATGATCATAGCACACTACAGCTTCAAACTCCTGGGCTCAAGACCCTCCTGCCCCAGCCTCTTGAGTAGCTGGGAGTACAGATGCATGCGACTGTGCCCAGTTGTAAATATAAAATTTTACATAGCGAGTTTTTTTTTTTTTTTCTATCATTTTAAAATGGCGTGATGAAACTAGACAATTATATTGATACAGAACACCTGGGCTCCTGGCTAAACCAACCACCACCCCCCCCCCCCCCCCCCCACCCTTAAGCCTGGAACCTGGTTCTAAGTGAAAACAGCTGACCCCATTTTTCCACCCAAATGTTGCTTTTTTGGCCTGCCATACCCCTATCTGGTGCCCATTCACACTACCTAAAAGACTTTAGCTAGCAGAGGGATACAAGCTGCTGAGCAGTAAGCAGAGAAGCAGCAACTTAGCCTCAGAGACTACAGATAGATGCAGCTAACTTCAGACAGCATGACTACAGGGATAGATCACCTTCTTCCCACACCATCCCTTTTCCAATTTCCCATCCCTCTGAGAGCCACTTTTATCACCCAATAAAATCCTCTGCATACACTACCATCCAATCCGTTTGTGTGACCTGATTCTTCCTGGAGAACAAATCTGTTCCTAGGTCAATTAATAAAAAGAATATTGTCTTGCAATTACATTTGTAGCTTGGATTGATATAATAATTTTCTTCTAAAGAAGGTTTTATACTTTTGAAATATTATCTGATTTATCTTTCCAATATCACTAGAGGGCCAGAGTTAATCTTATTATTCCTGTCTCATATGTGCAAAAATATATATCACAATGTATAAGAATAAGTTGCTGGGAATCACAGATCGATGAAGGAATTTTCCATGTACTGAAATCAAGCTTCTCTTTACTGTTATTTTCCACCGTGGTCTGATGTTCAGCTATGCGCCTGCATCTTTCCTCTGAGAATTTAGCCTTTGACCCTATCCACACTCTCTTCTTCCCTTGTTTGCTATCAATCTGCCTCCTGATATAAAAATAAATAATAAAGCAAAGTTTTGTCTTTCAGGAGAACTAGCTGTGCATTAAATATCAGCAAAGGCAGACCTGTCATACTTTGGGGGCTGCATTTTAGTTCAAGTATTCTCTGTCAGTACTGGGATAACTCCATCAGGCATAAGATAAGATTGGACCATTATCTGAGACCTAGAGGAGAAAAAATTGCCAAGGTAATGGAATACGTCATAGGGGTTTATGCCAGCAAGTGTTCCTGGGCATCTGCTTGTTTGTCACCAACCCAGCCTCTCAAATCCTAGGTCCTGCTGTGTAGGAGCAGCTACCCTAAATGGCAGTAACTACCACTAACTTATTCCATGGTCTTCTGTGTTTTATCTTTGAATTTTCCACATGACATCCATAAATTTACTATGAAAAATACATGGATATGGTAAATGCTGAAGTTGTGAGGTCAGAGGCCATTTTTAAATGTCTCGAAGAGTAAGAAGTCAAAATGAGATAGAAAACTTTCTTAAGACCTGTTAGAAATAGAAAATGGGGAGGAACAGCTGACTGGGTGGACCAGTAGGGTTCAGAAGCTCTTTTTGTTTTTAACAAGGAAATGAGTAGAGATTGTTCAAATGCATATGCATTTGCAAACATTAGATTACAGTTATTTTTCTCTGTAAAAGTAAACTCCAGTTGTGATTTATTTTCTGTAGTTCTCTCGGACTGGAGCATAGCTATTGGCTGCCCCTCTCTTGAGAACTTTGATTTTCAAAGAAGAAAGCATTTGGGAATATAAACACTTCTTACTAATAAAGAGACTGTACTAATGAAACTCATTTGCCTTGCAACAAAGATAACTAGACTAATCCTCAATAGTATTGACAATTATACACATTTCTTGCCCTCTTGTTCTTGGCTTGGGTTGAAAAGGTTAGCAGACTACTTAAAAATGTCCTACTCAGGCCCCAGGAGGTAAGCCCTTCCTTCTTTGTCTGGGCTGCGCATATGGATAGATACACACACTACATGTATCTTATAATTAAATATATATAATATTTTTGTAATGAATAAACAAGAATGATAATATCATAAACAAAGATTGCCATTTGAAGAAAGAAATATAAAAAGAAATCAATGCCTTTCTATCTTAGAGAAAAAAATAACATTTCTTTCTCTCTCTTTTTTTTTTTTTTTTTTTTTTTTTGAGACAGAATCTCACACTGTCACCCAGGCTGAAGTGCAGCGATCTCAGCTCACTGCAACCTCCGCCTCCCAGGTTCAAGCGAATCTCCTGCCTCAGCCTCCTAAGTAGCTAGGACTACAGGCGTGTGCCACCACACCCAGCTAATTTTTGTATATTTAGTAGTGACGGGGTTTCACAATGTTGGCCAGGATGGTCTCAGTCTCTTGACATTGTGATCCGCCTGACCTACCCTCCCAAAGTGCTGGGATTACAGGCATGAGCGACTGGCACCCGGCCGAGAAAAAATAACATTTCTAAGGGAATATTGCCCTAAAATTTAAGCTTAACAAGCAGTAACATTGTCCTCGTTAAACTTATTCTTTAAGTTTGAAGAGAGAAAAATACTATTTCTAAAATGACCATGTGAATGTTATTTCTACTTATACAAGGGATAGATTCTGAGTCTTCAAATCTAAGACAGATTATATAATGATTAAGGGTATTGTTTTAGTTAATTATAGCATACAATCTGAGTTTAATTACAACATTGTCTTTCTAGTGTTGACTATCTCAGAATATTCTTAGAATTATTTTTTTGTGTTAGTAGAGGTGACAATCATACAACAAAGACATCCTGCTGAAATTCCAAAAATGTAGTGACTCATAATTATTATTGCTTATTATATTTGATTATATCTTGTCTTCCAAATTTCCGGAGGTCAAAAATTACATCTTGTACTTGATTTTCCTCCTTATATTCTCCTGAAAGTATATTCTGAAAAATTTACTACTCATCTCTCCATTACCACACCCAATAACCTTTTATAGATCTTTAATTTTTTTTTTTTTAACCTCTCAGGGACATTAGACATTGATGTTAACTCTTCTTTTCTAGGCACTACTTTACCATCCGTAACACTATTATTCTCTTATCTCCCTGAACTCTCCTCTGTCTTCCTAATTGCCTTCTTTTCTGTTTCCATGCTCTAAATGTGAATGTTCTTCAGGGTTTAGTTCTAGAACTTATCACACATCTAGGAAGAGTCTATCCTGTGCATGCGACCTTATGGCTGAATAAAACATGCCTTTGGTTCAAGAAACTTATGGCACAGTAGGGAAAGAATTCATGTTCAATGTACAAAACTGAATTCAAACATCCTAGTCTTAGTTCAAGATTCTCCTGAAATTGACTCTTTTCTAACTAAACTTACTTACTTACTATTCTGCAAAATGGATTGGTTTATGCTGCTGGCTTTTATTTGCTTAGGATAGATACTCAGTCTCATCCATCCTTCCAAATGCTATGTCTCTGGAGTTTATTTGATCTGCCCAGATGATCTCAGAAAGCGGGTATTCAGGAAGGGGCAGGATTTTGAATTAGGCACCACTGTGGGCACGTGTTAATGTAAATGACCAAGATGTAGGCACTCATGGGGAAGGGGCTTAGGAATCAAAATGACGATTCCACCACTTGTCACTGGGTAGATTTAACCAGTTTATTTTATCTTTTCTGTGCTTATTTTATTTACCTGAAATAATCCTTAATTAAGGTGATTATTTTGAGAGTTAAATGAAGAAATACATTATTTTCCCCAATTTGAGTAGTCATATCTTGTTCTAATTCTGGAAAATTCTCAGCCAAATATTGACTCTATTTTATATCCTCAATTCGTTCATTTTGGAATTCTTAAATATTGAGGTTTTTTGATCTGTCATATTTCTGTAACCTTTGAAATTTTTCACATCTTTTCTTATTTCTTTGTGTGGCATTCTGGTTTTTTTTT
>NW_016804163.1:2024249-2032710 GCF_001698545.2 Rhinopithecus bieti
TTTTTTTTTTTTTAACCTCTCAGGGACATTAGACATTGATGTTAACTCTTCTTTTCTAGGCACTGCTTTACCATCCGTAACACTATTATTCTCTTATCTCCCTGAACTCTCCTCTGTCTTCCTAATTGCCTTCTTTTTCTGTTTCCATGCTCTAAATGTGAATGTTCTTCAGGGTTTAGTTCTAGAACTTATCACACATCTAGGAAGAGTCTATCCTGTGCATGCGACCTTATGGCTGAATAAAACATGCCTTTGGTTCAAGAAACTTATGGCACAGTAGGGAAAGAATTCATGTTCAATGTACAAAACTGAATTCAAACATCCTAGTCTTAGTTCAAGATTCTCCTGAAATTGACTCTTTTTCTAACTAAACTTACTTACTTACTATTCTGCAAAAATGGATTGGTTTATGCTGCTGGCTTTTTATTTGCTTAGGATAGATACTCAGTCTCATCCATCCTTCCAAATGCTATGTCTCTGGAGTTTATTTGATCTGCCCAGATGATCTCAGAAAGCGGGTATTCAGGAAGGGGCAGGATTTTGAATTAGGCACCACTGTGGGCACGTGTTAATGTAAATGACCAAGATGTAGGCACTCATGGGGAAGGGGCTTAGGAATCAAAATGACGATTCCACCACTTGTCACTGGGTAGATTTAACCAGTTTATTTTTATCTTTTCTGTGCTTATTTTATTTACCTGAAATAATCCTTAATTAAGGTGATTATTTTGAGAGTTAAATGAAGAAATACATTATTTTCCCCAATTTGAGTAGTCATATCTTGTTCTAATTCTGGAAAATTCTCAGCCAAATATTGACTCTATTTTATATCCTCAATTCGTTCATTTTTGGAATTCTTAAATATTGAGGTTTTTTGATCTGTCATATTTCTGTAACCTTTGAAATTTTTCACATCTTTTCTTATTTCTTTGTGTGGCATTCTGGTTTTTTTTTTCAGTCTAAATTCTTAGATCTGTATTCTCTCTTTAACTATATCTAGACTATGTATAATCCACCTGTTATCCTTTTTTGTTTCAATAAGAAAGTGATGGCATCACTTTCTTATCAAGTTTATTGACAATTATGCTAATAATTGAGCTATAATTATAAAATATTTTATTATTATAGTTTTAAGTTTCCATCACATAAAGATAATTGGAATTTATATAGATGTCATCTGAGATATAAAATAAGAAAATTATTAAACATTCAATAAAAGAAGGGGATGATAAATCGTGTAAAGTGTAGTGAAAAGAGCATGGACTTAAGTTAGAATGCCTGGTATGTAATTCTTGCTAGGCCACTACAGTAGTCAGCTTCCAATACGACCCCCAAGGATTTTCACCTCCTGATAGTCACATCCTCTTTGTGAATACCCTCCACTTCCATTATCAAAATTGATCTGTGTTTCCCATAGAATACATCAGATATAATTGTATACCTCTTCTAAAATTAGGTTACAAGGGACATTTCAGGTTTTCTCTTCCTTCCTCTTCTCATTCCCTTCCTCCTCTTCCTCTTTCTTTCTCTTTCTCTGTCTCAGATCATTTGCTTTGAGGAAATCCAGCTGGCCACGTGGTGAGGCTTGGAGGCCACTGGCCAACAGCCACTTAGCGATCTTGGAATCAGATGCGTCAGCCCAGTCAACCCGTCAGATGACTGCAGCCCTGACCAATGTATGAACTGCAATCTTGTGGGAGACCCAGAACCAGAACTAAGATGTTCCTGGAGGCCTGACCCTCAAAAAATTTTGTGAGATAATAAATATTTGTTACTTTTAGTATCTAAGCTTTTGTTATAGAGCAATAGATAACTAGTACAGCCAGTAATTAAATATGGGTCCTTTGGCAGATAAATGAACTTTTGAAGGCCTCCATTCTTTCATTTACTATGTGAGAGGCTTGGTTTTATTCAGCCATGGGACACTTAGCATTGAATTTTTTAATTTTTGTGGGTACATAGTAGGTGCATATATTTATGGAATACATAAGATATTTTGATACAGGCATATAATGTGTAATGATCACATCAGGGTAAATGTAGTATTAATCATCTCGAGCATTCATCGTGTCTTTGTGTTACCAACAATTCAGTTATGCTCTTTTAGTTATTTTTAAGTTTATGATAAATTATTGTTGACTGTAGTCACCCTGTTGTGCTATTAAATACTAGATCTTCTTCATTCTATCTAATTATATTTTTGTACCCATTAACCATCCCATTTCCTCCACCCACTACTACCCTTATCAGCCTCTAGTAACCACCATTCTACTCTATCTTCATGAGTTCATTTGCTTTAATTTTTAGCTTCTACAAATGAGTGAGATCATCCAAAGTTTGTCTTTCTGTGCGTGGCTTATTTCATGTAGCATAATGTCCTTCAGTTCTAACTGTACTCCCAGGTTTATTGCAACACTATACACTTATTTAAATCACTTTCATTGGAGAAAATGTGAGGGTACATATGGTTCTGTCTGTGTAAAAAAGTTAAGGCAAAATGAAGGAAGGCAAGAAGAAAAAGAGAAAATATTCCAAGAGTCAGGGGGCATGGTCCTAGTTGATAAAAAGCACTGAGTGATGTTCCAATGTTTCAGCCGGAGCTGGATGCTTCTCTCAACACATCAAAAACACTCGTAAGTGTATTGGAGTTTACTTATGTTACAATGCTTATAGCAGAATATGAGAATTTCAGTATACTACTGGCATTCACCTGAACACTTCAGATGAGCAGGTGAGAAATCCCCTGTCTACATACAGACAAGTTACACAAATTTGGCAGATACATCCATGGTTTCATTGTGGTTTTTTGTCTCTTTGTAATACTCAGCAAATATTTATACCATATATACTATGTATTAGTCACAGCAAGCGTTCCATTGTTGCAAATAGGTGGTTCCTTTCCCCAGAAAGTGTTTCTTTTCCTGTATGTATTAAGTAGAAGAGTGGGATTAAATTACTCTGAAAATTACAAAAAAAAAAAAAAAAACAAACAAAACAAAACACTCAACCAACATGATAGGTATGCAATAAACAGGTTGATTCTGAGACAAATAGTTTTTGAATTTTGTTTATTTCCAACTGGAAGTGGGCTGAGACCCAAGGCAAGTCTACATTTATTTTAGAGATAGTTGAAATTTTTCTTGGTTGCATTCATTTTTCAGGGAGAAATGTTCCCATACTCTGATTTTCTCAATCTGAAAATGTCTGGGGAAGAATTGTGCCAACAGTTAAAGATAATATAAGTAATTATTATTATAATCATTATCATCATGATAATCCTAGCTAATGTCTTCAGTCCCTTAGCTCTTTGAGAATGCAAACATCCTCTTGATAATGCCTACAGCCATCCTCTAAGAAGGCAATTTTCTTCTATGTCTTTTTCTCTTTATATCTGTCCTGCATGCCTATGGATAAGCAATCTTTCCACACTTCATAAATTCCTCCAATGAAAATAGTAATGTATGTCATTATCTTCCATGAAAACAGTCCATCATTCCCGATCCCGTCAGTGTTGAGTGTTGAAGTTGCTTCAAGCCCTGATATTTCAAAGAGAAATACTATCTGTTTAGTTTTACACATTTCATTTTTTGAAGAGGATCAAGTCTTAGTGAATCCAATGGTACTGAGTTTAGCTTTCTGTTTGGTAAAGCACAGGCTTGAATTGCTGCAGTAACACACATGAGTTGCCACCCAATCAGTCCAAATCAGTCTCTAGGTTACAGTCCATATGTAGGTGCCAGTGTTGTGCCGTGAGCAGAGACAGGTCAGTGCCTGGGAGACTTCTCATCCTCTTTACACCTTGGGGTTCAGATAAAAGATGAGGTATTCGTAGAAAAACAAGAAATATTTTCTCTTATATTTCTAAGATGTCAGATGTGCCTGTTTCTAATACATCATCAAATAAGTTAAAGAAATGTAGTTTTTATTTGAAAGCCATGAACATGCGGGAAGGTATCCATTTCTCATGCAAAATACAATGAAATTACTGAAACCAGAACAAGATACTCTTCACATATATTTGTTTTGTGGACAATACACCTAACACTGAGTTTCTCCTTCCTTTTTTTTTTTTTTTTGTAACTCTCTTTGTTTCTCCTTCCAAAAAAAAAAAGACAAACAAAAAAACCCCAAAAACACAACCTCTCAAACTACCGTTAGTTTCCCACAGGGTGATATTTGGCTCTAACATTTAATCGATGATGTTTTCAGGTAAGGCAGGTGAGAGATGCTTCATTAATGAATCTCTGTATATGAATTTAGTACCTAAAAGAGCACATAAACTGTATTTATTAAATTACATAAAGTGTTATGATATGGCATTCCATTCCATACTCTCAAGCACATTTACTTAAATTTCTCATTATAAGATCTCCTCTTATCTTCCTCATTTAGTTATCCAAACCTCAGGAGAAAATATTTCCATACAGGGGAGAGCGATGTTTGAAAGAGGGAAATTTGACAAGGTTAAAAAAAATTGACAATAGTAGGCAAGTCAGTCAAGACTCTCAACATCATGTGCCTTTAGGGAATTGCAAATGTGAGCAATGACATACCACCACACACCTGTTCGTATGGCCTGAATCCAAAACACCGACAACACAAAATATTGACAAGAAGTTGAAAATACATGACCACCCAGAAACCTGTACACAGAAGTTTATTTCGGCTTTAATTATAATTGCCAAACTGTGGAAGCAACCAAGATGTCCTATAATAGGTGAATGCATAGATAAATTGTGGTAATTCTGCAATGGAATATTATTCTGTCCTAAAAACAAATGAGTTATCAAGCCATGAAAAGAAACGGAGAAACCTCAAATGCATATTGGTAGGTGAAAGAAGCTACTCTGGAATGTCTGTGTGATTCCAACTATAGTTTCTTACATAATATGCATTACCAATTAATACTCTTACCAGTAGTGTATAAAAATGTTTGGTTCCTTATGTTTACTTTTTCATTGTTCTAAAAAATAAACAATTTTTAAATTTGGAAATTATATTTTATTTTGCATTTTGAAATACCTGAGTTATTTTATTATTGTAATACTTCAAGAATTTGGACTATGATACAGCATTTTCTTATCTGCCCACTTTTTAGACTTTATCAGAAGTAATATTTTTTCACGTTGATTTACATAGTATTTTCTTTAAAAATAAAACGTTACTAATGCAACTGAAACCTTATCCTCGAATTCTTATTCTTTTTCTTGCTTCCAGGAGAAACCATTCTCTGAGGTGGGGTGTATCAATCTCACTAGCATTTTATTTTAGATTTTAAAATAACAAATGCCATTAAAGGCTTTACCTTTTCACGTAAAATATGTTTATATTTACCTTCTTTTTAAACAATATGTTTATATTTGTTGCTCATTTTTTCTTTTGGTTTCTAGTTCATTTTAAGCAAGAAAATAATTAGATAAAATATAGAATGACATTGTCAAGAACTCAGTGCTATCTGCTACTTTTTCAATATTTTCCAGTTGAGGTATATTTAAAGAGGAAAGGGGGGGAGAGAGAGAGAGAGAGAGCGCTAGCTGCTCTGATGGCACTTCAGATATGTACACAAAGTACTGTAGATACATTGATCTGAGGCAGACGTTAAGTGATTTCTAAGTTTTGAGAGATGCAAGCCACGTCTATACCATATTTTCAAACTTTTACATGCATAGGCATCACCTGGAGAAGTAGCTGAAGCACAATTCCTGCGCCCCATCCCCTGAGATTCTGATGAAGTAGGTCAGCGAGGCGCCCATTTATTTACATACCTCACGAGCTCGGGGGACGCCACTGCCACCTGTGAGGACCACACTTCGAAAATCGGTGATGTGCACAATGGTTAAAATAAATCCAGAATCAAAACACTGTCTTGATATTGTTTCCCCCTAGATTCTGTTTGTTTTACATCAGTCACCGTAGACTGCTGTCTTCCAGGTTCAGATCTCATGCCTCTGTGTGGATGGCTCCAAGCAATTCTTTATTCCATGTGAAACATATTTTGAACTCTGTCTGAAAGGTCACTTATCTCTGTCACTCCAGGGTAGGGTCATGGGTGGCTTGTTTAGTTCATTTGGTGAGGTCATGTTTTCCTGGATAGTTTTGACACTTGCAGATGTTTATCACTGTCTGGGTATTAAAGAGTGAGGTATTATTGTAATCATCACACTCTAGGCTTATTTGTATTCATCCTTCTTGGGAAGGCTTTCCAAGTATTCAAAGGGAATTGAATGTTATGATCTAAATCTTTGTTCAGTGAAGCTGTGTCTGCATTATGGACAACTCAAGCTCAGTAATGCTGTGACTCTTGCACACTCATAGTGATACTGCCTTGGTGATCTTGGGTAGAATCTGGGAGAGTTCCCAGGGTTACCAGGACAGACTCTGTTCTATTCCCTTACTTTCCAAACTAAAAAGTCTCCCTCTCTGTGCTGAGTTGCCTGGAGCTGGCAGAGGGATGATACAAGCACCTGCGTGGCCACCACCACTGGGACTGTGCTGGTTCAGACCTGAAGCCAGCACAGCACTGGCTCTTACTCCAGACCCATGACAACCACTGCCTGGCTACCACAAATATTCATTCAAGGTCCAAGAGTTCTTTAACCAGCATTTGGCAAATCCAGCCAGACTTGTGCCCTTCCCTTTAGGGCAATGAGCTCCCCTAGAACTCTGAGTGGGTCCAGGAATGTCACCTGGGATCCAGGGCCTGGATTCAGGGACCTTAGGTATCTACTTGGTATTCTATTCTTCTGTGCCTGAGCTGGCACCCAAGCCACAGAACAAAATCCTTCCCACTCTTCTCTCTTCTCTCTTCAAGCAGGAGGAGTTTCTCCCTATGGCCACCATAGCTGGGAAAGTGCTGGGTCACACCCGAAGTCAGCATGGCCTTGGGTCTTACCCAAGGCCCATGGCTACTACCGCCTGGGTGCCCCTGATGTTTATTCAGGGCCCATGGGCTCTTTATTTAGAAGATGATGAATCCTGCCAGGACTGAGGCCTTCCATTCAAAGTAATGGGCTCCTGGCTGGGCGCAGTGGCTCATGCCTCTAATCCCAGCACTTTGGGAGGCCGAGGCGAGCAGATCATGAGGTCAGGAGTTTGAGACCAGCCTGTCCAACATAGTGAAACCCCACCTCTACTAAAAACACAAAAATTAGCTGGGCATGGTAGCACATGCCTGTAGTCCCAGCTATAATTCTCCTGCCTCAGCCTCCTGAGGCAGGAGAATTGCTTGAACTCGGGAGGCAGAGGTTGCAGTAAGCCAAGATCGCACCACTACACTCCAGCCTGGGCAATAGAGCAAGACTCCATCTCAAAAAAAAAACAAAAGCAAAAAACAAACAAAAAACAAAGCAATGGGCTCCCTTCTGGGCCATGGTGTGTCTAGAAATGTTTTCCAGATGCTAGGGTTTGAGATGGGGGCCTCAGAACTCTACCTGTTACCCTATTCTACTGTGGATGAGCTGGTATCCAAGTTATAAGACAAAGGCCTCTTTACTCTCCCGTCTCCTCTCCTCAAGCAGAGGAAGGGAATCTCTCCTGGAGCTATACTGCCTGGAGTTGTGGAGGGAGAGACACAAGCACTCCCTTAGTTGCCCCAGCTGGTGTGTCACTAAGTCATGTGCACCCCAAGTCCATTGGCTCAAAGACCAGCACAACACCAGGACTTGCCCATTCGTTGCAGTCTTTGTGGCCTAGATTGCTTTTCACGGTTATTTAGAACCCCAGAGCACTTTAGCCTGTGGTCGCAAGGTTTGCTGGAACTCAGATTCCACCCGCTGGAACGGACAATTTCCTTCTGGCCAGGGCTGGTCTAAATGATCCCTCTGTGAGTGCTGGCTGAGTTCTGCCCTGTGTTGCTTTCCACTGTGATGCTGCAGCACTGAGTTCTAACGCAAAGTCCCACAATCACTGCACTCTCCTGAGCACATAGATTCTCTCTCTGCACCATGTGGCCCCTGCTGGTGAGGGGGAAGGGAGGTGTAAGAATTACCTTCTTCAGTGCCTTTTCCCTTGCTTTGATGTTAAAAGCAGGTACTGTGGTAGCTCACTTATTTTTTGGCTCTTATGAAGATCCTTTCTTATGTGGATAGTTGTTTGATTAGGTGTTCCAGCAGAGAAGACAATCCCTGGAGGGTTCTATTTTGGACATCTCAGCATCTAAAATTGTAAATGGAATTAAAAAAAAAAAAAAAAAACTTCTGGGATACAT
The DNA here is from genome assembly GCF_001698545.2 of Rhinopithecus bieti. Lineage (NCBI taxonomy): Eukaryota > Metazoa > Chordata > Mammalia > Primates > Cercopithecidae > Rhinopithecus > Rhinopithecus bieti. The sequence continues at coordinate 2,032,456 of NW_016804163.1, forward strand.
GTGCAGAACATGCAAGTTTGTTACGTAGGTATTCATGTGCCATGGTGGTTTGCGGCACCTATCAACCCGTCGTCTAGGTTTAAATGGACGCTTGTATTCGCAAAAGTTGGAACCAAATATCCACACCCCTCTCCTCCTCTTGTCATAAGAAAATGAGGGAAATTATTGTATTTATTTATTTATTTATTTATTTATTTATTTATTTATTTATTTATTTATTTTTGAGACGGAGTCTCGCTCTGTCGCCCAGGCTGG
>NW_016804163.1:2033084-2037417 GCF_001698545.2 Rhinopithecus bieti
TTTTTATTTATTTAATTATTTTTGAGACGGAGGCTCGCTCTTGGGCCCAGGCTGGAGTGCAATGGCCGGATCTCAGCTCACTGCAAGCTCCGCCTCCCGGGTTTACGCCATTCTCCTGCCTCAGCCTCCCGAGTAGCTGGGACTACAGGCGCCCGCCACCTCGCCCGGCTAGTTTTTTTTTTGTAGTTTTTAGTAGAGACGGGGTTTCACCATGTTAGCCAGGATGGTCTCGATCTCCTGACCTCGTGATCCGCCCGTCTCGGCCTCCCGAAGTGCTGGGATTACAGGCTTGAGCCACCGCGCCCGGCTATTGTATTTATTAATATGACAGAAGCTCTTGCGTTATGTTCTCAGTGTGAAGAAAACTGTTGGCACCTGGATGAGGATTATATATAGGAATACTGTCAATGCTTTCCAGCTAAAGACCACTAGGATATGCCTTTGGTTGGATAAGTTGGGTGAGTGCTCCTTGCAGGTAGAAAGAACACACACCATGGGGAAATCATCCGGTGTCTCAGTAAGAGGGCATGAGAAAGCACTTCTTATAACATTTGGGCTAGCCTGGGTGATTTGAGAGGGTCATGTAAGTGGAAATTCATTCTGGATTGGGTGTTGTCAGAAAAATATGATTAAGCATTTCTATAAATCTTATCTATAGGAAGGGCAGATGCAACTGATGTGATTGATAAAGAAGTAGCTGCCACTCATTTAGTGTGAGAGGGAGATATTTCGTTGTTAATGAATTCCACAGTGCCCTTGACTGAAGTGGGTGTTCTGTGAGATTATTTATGTGCAGTAAAAGACAGCATGACTTAGCTGTGAGAATCAGATCAGTTCGTGGAGGTCAGGGGCTGCTTTTTTCTTTCTGAGTCAAAAACTACAACACAATTCAATCTGGGACTACTCTTGTTACACAGTCCTATTTGCATAGCAGAATTATAAATTCAGTGGTAAGAAAATTATTCATTGTCTATAATGTCACTTATATTTAGGCAAGTATATAATAATAATAAAATACTTGTGGTTTCTTGTTTAGCTATATCCGTTATGGAGAGAACACCTTGATATGAAAAAATAAATAATTGTTAGTTCCTTTCTCATAATAAGAGATCCCCAGGCCCTTATAAATATTTACTACTTGGGGAATAAAACACCCTCGAGATTAGTTGTATCCATTATTTTAATTTTATCACCAAGTTAAGTGACTCCTACCACAAACTCACAGGAATATAAATCTTGACTTTTTATGTGACCTTGTCATTAAACACCCCTGCTAACAAGTAACATATATTTCTAGCTCCTGACTCCTCTGGGTGTGTATGTTTTGTTGTATGTGGTTATTAACTTACACCTTCTTCCAGGAACTAGGAAAGTGTTGACATGAATTCAATCATCTCCTCTACTTACATGGCAGAAATCATTACTGACCTTTGAAAAGGAGAACTACACCATAGAATGCTCAAGCCTAATTTAGTATCCTCACATCATCTTGAAACCAGAAAAAAAAGGACAGGAAAAACTTCCATTTTCCTCATTTTTTTCTAGGTAGTAAATCTTTCATGTACTTAAAATGATTTTTTGTGTGTGTTCAATACATCCAGCAATTATCTGTGATTAATTAAATTTTAACATATACTGTTCATGCATAAATGTTTGGCAAAAACATACAATAAAATACAAATAATGCTGAAATGACATTGAACATGATTCCATTTATTTGTATACTGAGAAGGTATTTTGTGAAAATGTGGAGCCTTATACACCATCAGGAGCAAATGGTTGTATTAAATATTATTGGAGAAGCAAGAAAAATAGATTTATGACTGATAGATGGAAAGTTAATCCTCCTTTAATTTGTCCCAACTCATGTTTGGAGTTGATTTTAAGGCACATTGTTTTTCTTAAGTCCTGTAAAAACTGACGAACAGTGTTAAGAAGCTGATATGGTGTCCCCACCCAAATCTTACCTTGAATTGTAATAATCTCCCCCTGCCAAGGGTGAGGTGAGGTGGAGATAATTGAATGATGAGGGCAGTTTCCCCCATACTGTTCTCCTGGTAGTGAATAAGTCTCGCGAGATCTGATGGTTTTATAAATGGGAGTTCCCCTGTACAAACCCTCTCTTGCCTGCTGCCGTGTAAGATGTGACTTGCTTCCCCTGCACTTTCTTCCGTGATTGAAAGGCCTCATCATCCATGTGAAATTGTGAGTCAATTAAACTTCTTTCCATCACAAATTACCCAGTCCTATGTCTTAAATTATCAGGAATTTTGCAAGCTGGTTGTTAGATACTGAGTAGTTGGAATTGGTCCTGAGGGGAGTATTGATATCACAGAAATTAGCAAATTAGGAAATCTATGAATTGGAGCCTCCCCTCACCCGGTGGTGCTTAAACATGTACTATTGCTATTGTACATTGCTGTTACTGGGACTTATTAGCAGTGTGAGAACAAACTAATACAGAAGCATGTTGAGGAGTCAGTATTTCTGTGGGAAGAAAAGTGGCCTGTACTACAGCGGTAGCGCCTGAGTGCAGGTCATTCTGATAGTCTGTGCTGAACTCCTACTCCAGGGCTGTGCCTGGATGAAACATCTCACATAGGGAATGAATTGGTCAGTGACATGCTAGTACATGTTTAAGCACCATGGGGGGTGGGGAGGGCCCTAATTTATAGATTTGCTGATATCAGTACTCCCCTCATGGCCAATTTCAGCTACTGAGTATCTAACAACCAGCTTACAAAATTCCTGATAATTTAATAATCATCTCTTACCAGCCAGTACAAACAAGTTCCAGAACCCCAGTAAAAGTGTTCTCTGTGTAAGTTTAAAATAACAGGAAAAAATAAAAGTACTCTGAAGTTTAGTGATCCTCCAAATTAACAGAAAACCACTTGAAAATAAGAACTAAATTTTACACCCAGAAAACTTGATTACCACAAAAGGATAAAGATAGAAAATCCCCAAATTATTATATGAATCTTTGATTCACAGTAGCTTGTGTGGTGTGTCTTACTGCTCTTACTGCGACTTACAGAGATAGCATGAGTGTTTGTTGTATATTAGAATTTTTAAAAATCTAAAGGAAAACTTTTTCTTAAAAGTGCTAAGCCAACTGCGTGCAGTGGCTCACACCTGTAATCCCAGCACTTTGGGAGGCTGAGGTGGGCAGATCACGAGGTCAAGAGTTCGAGACCAGTCTGGCCAACATGGTGAAACCCCATCTCTACTAATAATACAAAAATTAGCTGGGCGTGGTGGTGCACACCTGTAATCCCAGCTACTCAGGAGGCTGAGGCAGGATAATCACTTGAACCTGGGAGATGGAGCTTGCAATGAGCCAAGATTGTACCACTGCACTCCAGCCTGGGTAACTCCATCAAAAAAAAAAAGAAAAGAACTAAAAGGCTAAATCGTGGCTGCAGTGAGATGGATGACGAAAATTAGTTAACAGGTACAGTGTACATTATGAGGTGATGGATATGATCAAAGCTCAGACTTGATCATTATCCAATCCGTGCATGCAACAAAATTGCACATGTACCTCATAAATTTGTAACAGAAAACCTCTCAAGGATAAAATAGAAGCCAAATGGGTTACACAGAGAAATTATCAAAAGCAATAAAATTTATTTTTAAAATCTGCTAAAACATACTCTTTATTCTGTCAACAGAAGTCAAGGTAATATCACTGTTTTCTACCCTTCAGTTTTAATGGCTCATACATAGACTGACAAAATCATGTTTCTGCCAAAATCGATCCAAAATATAAACACATTTAAAAGAACAGAATTACATGACCATGTTTGAATTAACGGATTAGACCCATTTTATTTTATTTTGAAGAATACAGAAAGCCCACATCCTGTTAGTATGATATTCTTTCTTGTTTTATATTTATGGATACTTGGGAATTCCTGGCTATGTTGTCCCAAGACTCTATTCTGCCTAGAATGCAATTGAAATTTTCTGTGATGAGTATCATGACAGTGGAGGCTAGTGTCTGAGGCATCACATCTTAGGAGTGTGTTAGCAAAGATCTTTCTGACTGAGGAACTCCAGGTGTGTCTAGTTAGCATTTCACCTCTAAATAATGTTCTAGATTTCTTTTCCAATGTCAGCCTCCAGTGTCACCCATATAAAGGCACAAAAGATATAAGGAGTCAGCACCAGAGAGTCGAGTTTGGGGAAGCATTGCTTGATTCAAAATCAACCTTGGAGAACAGCCCAGTGGTTGATTGGTTAGGCTGTGCCCTCACCCAAATCTCTCCTTGAGTTGCAATGATCTCCACCTGTCAAGAGTGAGGCCAGGTGGAGATCATTGAATAATGAG
>NW_016804163.1:2037987-2073016 GCF_001698545.2 Rhinopithecus bieti
TACCTCATAAATTTGTAACAGAAAACCTCTCAAGGATAAAATAGAAGCCAAATGGGTTACACAGAGAAATTATCAAAAGCAATAAAATTTATTTTTAAAATCTGCTAAAACATACTCTTTATTCTGTCAACAGAAGTTAAGGTGAGAAATATCACTGTTTTCTACCCTTTAGTTTTAATGGCTCAGACTGACAAAATCATGTTTCTGCCAAAAATCGATCCAAAAATATAAACACATTTAAAAAGAACAGAATTACATGACCATGTTTGAATTAAAGGATTAGACCCATTTTATTTTATTTTGAAGAATACAGAAAGCCCACGTCCTGTTAGTATGATATTCTTTCTTGTTTTATATTTATGGATACTTGGGAATTCCTGGCTATGTTGTCCCAAGACTATTCTGCCTAGAATGCAATTGAAATTTTCTGTGATGAGTATCGTGACAGTGGAGGCTAGTGTCTGAGGCATCACATCTTAGGAGTGTGTTAGCAAAGATCTTTCTGACTGAGGAACTCCAGGTGTGTCTAGTTAGCATTTCACCTCTAAATAATGTTCTAGATTTCTTTTCCAATGTCAGCCTCCAGTGTCACCCATATAAAGGCACAAAAGATATAAGGAGTCAGCACCAGAGAGTCGAGTTTGGGGAAGCATTGCTTGATTCAAAATCAACCTTGGAGAACAGCCCAGTGGTTGATTGGTTAGGCTGTGCCCTCACCCAAATCTCTCCTTGAGTTGCAATGATCTCCACCTGTCAAGAGTGAGGCCAGGTGGAGATCATTGAATAATGAGGGCAGCTTCCTCTATACTGTTCTCCTGGTAGTGAATAAGTCTCACGAGATCTGATGGTTTTATAAATGGGAGTTCCCCTGTACAAACCCTCTCTTGCCTGCTGCTGTGTAAGATGTGACTTTATTCCCCTGTACTTTCTGCCTTGATGGTGAGGCCTCCCCAACCATGTGGAACTGTGAGTCAATTAACCTTTTTCCTTTACAAATTACCTGTCCTGGGTCTTAAATTATCAGGAATTTTGCAAGCTGGTTTTTGGTTGTTAGATACTTAGTAGTTGATGGTTAATGTAGGAGGAAGGCAGACTTGACATTCCCTGTTTTCTTTTTATTTCAGACTGAGAAGCTTCCTTGTCCCGGACCCAAGCACACGTGGAGCATCCACTCCATCAACTAGGATGCCACCTCCTTCTGGGTAAGTTTAATTCCCACAGATTCTGCAAAGAATATGTAATATTATTTGAGAGAACTCACTCATCAGCTAAGGAACAAGCTGAAGATGGAAACAATCAGGTAGAGTCATGATTTACAATAATTTTGCAATATAATGTTATTCTTAAATTACTTCATCTTTTGCCTTTTTAGAAAGCATGTTTGCAAAAAAAATTGACTTCTGTATTCTACGGGGTTTCTTGGGTATCAAAGATGGAAGAATAATAGTGCATGGGAATAAAGTTGAATGCACTGATGCCTGGACTTGTCTTTACAACTGAGATTTATTTCTGTGTCTGAACCTTTCCCCCTCATATATTAAGTCTTGGCTAACACATAGTACTTACTTGTTAAATACTTTGAAAATGAATGTTTATGTGTATAAACGTCCTGAAAAATTATAGCATTAGACAAAATAGAATTGATATACACAGATACTTTCTAAAGTATGGACAAGTTTTTCTGGATCTGTCATTTTCATGCTATACAACTTCCCAGGAGATGTCTGTCATTTTAGCTTATTTAGAATTTAACTTCTATTTGGATAGAGAGCAACCCCAAGTCCTTGGAAAACAAAGCTACTGATACCAGTGTTAGGTGCTTTCAGTTTTCATTTACTTGAGCTGCCGATGTTAATGTATGTAGTTTAACTATATCTTACTGTATTCTGTTAATGTTTCCATTTGCGGGAGCACTTTTCCATACAGTATGTGTGTGTGGTTGTCATTGTAAATAAAATACCTTGAATTCTATTTGAAATCAGGTGGGGTAATTGCTAATAAATAGATATTTATGATAAAGCACATTGAATAATTTTTGAGTCTATCTTTGCCATTAGTTTAATGACAATTTATAGTTTTGTATTTTAAAGATTATAATTCCAAAGTTATTTTATATTTTGGGGAAATTGTCTGCAAAAGAACACTAGAATTCTCAAAATGTGTATTGATCTGTAGAGAAGACAGCCAGAGCTGTCAGTTTCTTTATATATTGCAGTGTGGTTTCAATTATGCATAGTGAAGTGGATGGGGTACAGTCCTGACTTCCTGTGTCTGTACAAGGCCATGTAACCCTTGGGCTTTGGAATGGGAATAGATAAGGCAAACTGTGTGTCTGATGGAATGTTCAGTTGTCAAACTCATTGTCTGCATAATCTCTGATTTTGTATTGTATTACCTCTGTGGGCCTAATTATTGGATTTTCTTGGCATGGTATGGGAATAAAGATGAATAGTTTAAAAAAGAAAAGCTGATATTCTTTCAAGTTCAAGATTTTAAAAATTCTTGAAAGAAGTAAAACTTCCCTAGTGAATCTAGCTGAGAAATTTTTATTGTAATTCAAACCTGCTACCATACATTGTCTCTCATCCTTTATTCTTTGCCAGTCTAACACAAAGCCATTCTTCTTGAATAAAATACTTTGATTTTCAATGAAATAAATATTTTTAACTTACCTTTTCTTGCTCTCCCAGATGGAAACTGAACTCACTATCAGAGTTAATCTTTTTATCCATTAATAATCCATGCATCTTTTTTCTTCCTTCCACAGAATTAACTGTCTGCTTGGTTAAATGTAAAGGAAGAATTACAAATAGCCAGCTTCCTAAAAAGCAATGTATTTTGTACATTAGTAAGCCCAATTGGTGCAAGATGTTCAGTTTCAGTACAGTTTAACAAGTCTCTTGTCAAAATGTTATATTTTATTGCAGTAACCCCAAATAATCCACACCCTTAGCTATCATTTGCCTGTAGTTCAGAGTAAATTCCTATGAAACAAAAGCTCTACTTTGTCTCACATAATGCTAGACACCTGTTTGCTATCTCAGGGAAATCACAATTGTTAACCCTCATTGCTAATCATTTTTTCAAGAAATATGCCTCGGTTGCCTCATTGGTAAGAGAAGTGGATTGCATTGAATGGTCTTTAAGGCTTTTATTTATTTAAAAAACACATACAAACTAGAGTTATTCTATTCTAGGTACTGTGTGGTAGTTAAAGACTCTGGTTAGAGATAGGCAAAGTGTTTTTTTGGGAAATATGGAAAAACATAGCTTAAGTTTTTTTTTAAGTGCTTAGAAGTAAAATCAGTGGGAAAAACATTTAGAAAAAATAGTGTCTGTGGGAGGGGAGGAGGGCAAAAGAGTCTGCTTACTTGATGGTGCTGTCCCTCCCTCCCACTTGGTGAAGCTCTGCCTGTTGCTAAATCCATCCTAAGCTGAGAAAACAGCCATCTTCCTAGATGCACCTGCTGTGTTAAGCTGTGAATGTTTGCAATGCTGGTGACCCTCCATATCAGAGGACATAAACCTCCCTTTGGTACCTTTGCCTTCCATCGCTTCGCATACTCACTGCTCTGGCAGGACTAGGTAACACCCTGTTCTAACCACACACCAGACACATTGCAGCTCGGCACATCCTGTTCCCTTCATCTGAAATCTGTACGTGCTCTTTCCTAGCCTTTCAGATTTTTAGCCATCACTGAAGCCCTGGCTAAAATGCCATCTCCTTCAAGAAGCCCACCTGTATGTGGTTTCTCTCTCAAGATCATGTCACGCAGCTTTATATCATATTTACCTGTGAACTGTTTTTGTTTTCTTAAAATTTAAGTTTTTACTACACAGGGGCTAGTGAGTGAACTAATGACTAATTACTCATTTTTGTTTTCTCTCTTGCCTTAGTTCCTAATACAAAGTAAATGACAGTAGATTTAAAATCTGTACAAAAATATGTCTCCCTAATTCCACATTCATGTCCTCTCTAATGACATTTTTTTTCTGCATGTTATAGGTTTGAGAGCGATCACAGCAGGGCAGATAGTATCATTAGGCGATGATGGAGTGAATGTCTTATATTTTAACATGTTTTTGAACGAATCATATTTTTTCTAGATAAGACATACTTTTTTCATCATATCTTACAGATCATTATATAAATGAGTTTTATTCATTTTTGTTGATACATAATTGCATATATTTATGGGATACATGTGATATTTTGTTACATACACAGAGTGTATAATAACCAAGTCAGGGTATTTAGAGTATCTATCACCTGGAATACTTATCCTTCCTATGTGTTGGGAATATTTCAAGTCCTGTCTTCTAGCTATTTTAAAGTAAACAATATGTTATTAACTGTAGTCACCCTGTTATTTTATTTAACACTAGAACCTATTCCTTCTATCAAACTGCATGTTGGTATCCATTCACCAACAGATTTTCTTTCCCCTCACTAATCTCTCATCATTCCCAGCCTATGATGTCTATGGTGTCCATCATTCTACTCTCTGCCTCCATGAAATCAACCTTTTTTTTTTTTTTTTTTTTTTTTTTTTTTTTTTTTTTTTGAGACAGTCTTGCTCTGTCTCCCAGGCTGGAGTGCAATGGTACAATCTCAGCTCACTGCAACCTCTGCCTCCCGGGTTCAAGGAATTCTCTTGCCTCAGCCTCCTGAGTAGCTGGGATTACAGGTACCTGTCACCGCACCCAGCTAATTTTTATATTTTTAGTAGAGATGGGGGTTTTGTCATGCTGACCAGGCTAGTCTTGAACTCCTGACCTCAGGTGATTCACCCACCTCAGCCTCCCAAAGTGCTGGCATTACAGGTGTGAGGCACCACACCCCACTGAAATCAACTTTTTTAGCACCCACACATGAGTGAGAACATACAATGTTTGTCTTTCTGTGTCTGAATTATCCCACTTAAAATAATGACTTCCAGTTCCCTCTATGTTGCTGTAGACGATGAATTTTAGTTCTCCCTTTATATATTTCATAGTAGAGCTTACAACATATGTAAAGATTTTCCTAATTATAGACATGACTTTAAACATTTTTGATACTGTACACAGTATAGAGTATTTTTGTAGAAATGATTCCCAAAAGTAAATGTAGTGTATCAAAATATATGAATTTTTTTGACTGTCAGACTTTGTTAAAATTAAAAATTAAAATTAAAATTAAAATTGACAGAATTGTCAACTAAGACAATTTTTCTTTTTTGAGTCATTCTCATTATGAATCTTCTACCTTAATGGTTGTTATGTTCCTGCATTTTTAAAGGTTATTCATGTACTATAGATAACAGTTTTTTGTTAAATATTGCACACAGTTCTTCGTACTTTTCTTTTTTAACTGTTTTTTTGTAGTATGAGAGTTTCATATTATGTATTTAAATTTGTGAATATTTTGTTAATGTCTTTTCCTGTCAATCTGCTATGTAAGAGATTATACTAGTATTGGTCTGTTTTCTTCTAGTTCTTTTAGAGCATAAAAATCTTTAACTCTCTATTCTGACTAGAATTTATGTTTGGATATGGTGTAAATTAGATCTAATTTGCACCTGTGATTATACATATATACATATATATACATTTATATATGTGATTTTTATATATGTATATATACATATATATCCCCCCTCCCCAACTGTTCCAATACCATTATTGAAGTCTTCTGACTTAGAATAATACCTTTATCTACAAAAACATTTTATATCTTCTTTGGTTTGTTTCTGTATTCTCAATTCTGTTACATTGATATTTTGTGTATTTTTATGTCAATATTACACTTCAACTTTAATAACTAGTGTATTTCAACAAATGTTAGGACACTTTTCTTACAGTTTTTATTTTTTCAGATGAAATTTGAGATCATCTTGTCAACTTAAAATTCTATTGAAATTTTCACTGAATGAATAACTTAATTGAGAGAAGATTGAGAGATTCATCAGGTTGAGTCTTTTCATCCACAGATACATATAGTATGTCTTTTCTTTCTTTCTTTTTTATTTTTTATTTATTTATTTTTTTGGAGATGGAGTTTTGCTCTTGTTGCCCAGGCTGGAGTGCAATGGAGTGATCTTGGCTCACCACAACCTCCACCTCCTGGGTTCAAGTGATTCTCCTGCCTCAGCCTCCCGAGTAGCTGGGATTACAGGTGTGCGCCACTATGCCTGGCTAATTTTATATTTCTAGTAGAGATGGGATTTCTCCATGTTGGTGAAGCTAGTCTTGAACTCCTGACCTCAGGTGATTGCCTGCCTCAGCCTCCCAAAGTGCTGGGATCGCAGGTGTGAGCTACCGTACCTGGCCTATATGTCTTTTCTTATGTTCAATACTTTAATGTCTTTCAATAATTTATAGTTATCTTATTAAGACCTTAGACAATTTTATTTTGCTGTTTTTATTACTGGTTTTATTCAATCCTAAGTACAATTGAATTTATTTAATATCAATTGAGATTTCAATTTCACCATGTTTCACTTAAATATTTTATAGGATAATTTTGTCTGTTACGTACTCACCTTACTGAATGTGCTGATTTTTGTGATGGCCTCAGTTGATTCTCTCGGATTTTTAAGTAAACAATTAGATTATTTACTAGTAATGCCTGTTTGGGTTATTTTTTCTAATAATTTACATGTTATTTCTTTTTATATTGTTATTGAATTTGCATGAATTCTAGGAAAATGCAAGATACCAATGTTAATAATACTCATTTTTAATATTTCCTTAACTTTAATGAAAATGCTTCTAATATCCTCCAGTAGTTATATTATTTGTGACTGAGTTTTGCTATATAACCTATATCAAAGTAAGGGAATACAGTCCCTTTGGCGTCCATGAGAAATTTGTTTGCTCCTAGATGAGGATCACTAACTCATAGTGATTTCCTATAGCCATCATTCATTTAGTGTGAAGTGATGTTTGTGTGTGTCCTGAAATTCTGCAAAGACATTTATGGAGTCCAGCCTGCTGTAGGCAGTCATCCAGCCAGAAGTCCAGTGTATGGATAAGTTTCGAGGACAAGGAATGGGTGCTCTGAACAAGTGAGGCACGTGCAGAACACGGAGAAAAAGCCTTGCCCCTAGAGTAGGATTCAGTGCATTCAGTTCACAACTCTCAGTCTGGATGTGACCTATACATGATATTTCTTTTGGAAAAAAGTTAGAATTATGAAAGTTTTTAAATTGTCGGTAATTAAAATTTTCTATAACAAAAAATACATATATTGGATTTGCACCTAAGAATTATACCTAAAAATATAAATCTATTATATATCACTCATAAAATCCACTTTCTGTAACAGTGCAAGGTTTTACTGTTTAATAATTGTATTCTCAGAGTTGGACACATATAGACATACAAAGATTTATATAAACAGGAAAAAATCTCTAACAACCTTCCAAGAACTCAATCTATTTTACATTATTTTAATGAAATAGCAATTAATATTTCATGCAGTCTTTCCACAAAGTAAAAAAAAGTGTATGAATACAATCTTCTGGAATTTATAAAAGCTCTGACAATTTGTCTCACATTTGCTCTTAATATACTATGTCATAGGAATTTTTCTAATTTATTTCTATGACAATTAAAATTGTATATTTACGGAGTACAAAATTCTGTTTTGATATATGTATATATAGTGTAATGGCTAAATAAAGTTAATTATGCATTACCACACATTCTTATCGTGTGTGTGTGTGTGTGTGTGTGTGTGTGTGTGATGAGAACACCTAAAATCCACTCTGGGCTATTTTAAAGCCTATTACTTGTGGAATCTAACAAGGACAAACCCATACAAACAAAGACTTAGAATAGTGGTTATCAGAAGTCAGGGTGGCGTTGGGAGACAGGGTGGAGATTGGGCCGATGATGATCAAAAGATACAAAATTTCAGTTAGGAAGAATACCTTCAAGGAACTAATTTAAAACATGGTGACTGTATCAGTAAAAATGTATACTTGAAAATTACTAAGAGTAGATTTTAAGCATTCTCACCACAAAAATATAATTATTTCTGTTACTGTTTTTTTCCAACGAAAACATAATGGTTTTAGCCACTCATTTATTTTAACTTCATCTTTGTAGAACAAATGCAAACTCTTTAAAACATTAATATTTGAGAGAGAAGCACATAGAAATTCAAATTTTGTTTATTATAAAGCCCTTGTCTCGTATCATCATGGGAAACTTTTGGTCCTAAAAGACTTACGGGAATGTTCTAAGTGACTGGGAAATGCTTGTTTCTTTAGGAAAGAGAAGGAATAAAAAACAAACATAATGCAAGTGGGGAAGCCAGTCAAGTGTTCCAAGATGGCAGATGCTGCCATTGGAAGAGTTACTTTCAGTGACTTGGCATCTGGACATGCTTGACTTGATGAGGTAAAACATTTGACCATATTGCAGTTAGGCTTTGTGTTCCAGATGAGCACAATCCAGCATAGGAAAGAATATGCTATCACTGCTCTCAGTAAATCCAGAATTGGAGAGAAATAGAAGGCTCCAAGCGTCATATTTTAATTGTGCATGTGATACTGTCAAAAAGAAATTATAAAGTTGATGAACACTACTTCCATGTAGTTACATCTTTTATAGCTAAATAGGCACACTTTTGACTCAATATTCCTATTACTATGTTTACACATGTATAAAATATTGGGATGTACAAAAATTCAAAACACTAGGTTAAGTATAATGATTTTTCAAACTATATGGAGCTGAACATTTGGCGATACTTTCTATAAGTTAAGGAACTCTTGAGGTGAATGAGGCATATAAAGGTAATTTTTTGGATATATTTGCCAGCATGTTAATTTAATAGTCAAATCTCACATTTTCTCATGAGAATCTGTTTCATAGTCATATAATTTTTGAAAATATTTTAGTTAATCACCTTATATAGTTAATCTTCCATGTATTTTTAATATTTCCATCCAGTTCTACAATATTTATAAATTTTATGTAATTTGGATGGGTTTGCTAGTCATATGAGTATTCAATCAACGCCTATTTTGTTCTATACAATCCTTAGCACAAGACGCATCGTTAGGTAGATCAGATGTCCTCACTTACTGCTCAGTAGAATCACCTCTGGAGTTTTAACATTACTGATGTTTTAGATCCAGGCCAGAGAACTTAGGTCAAAATATGTGCAGGTGTGGGCCAGCCCCTACTGTTTTTTTGTTTTGTTTTGTTTGGAGACGGAGTCTCACTCTGTTGCCCAGGGTGGAGTGCAGTGGCGCAATCTTGGCTCATTGCAACCTCCGCCTCCCAGGTTCAAGTGATTCTCCTGCCTCAGCCTCCCGAGTAGCTGGGATTACAGGCATGTGCCACGACACCCATCTACTTTTTGTATTTTTAGTAGAGATGGGGTTTCATCATGTTGGCCAGTCTGGTCTCAAACTCCAGACTTCAAGTGATCTGCCCACCTCGGCCTCCCAAAGTTCTGGGATTACAGGCGTGAGCCACCATGCCCCGCCAGCAATGCTGTTTTAAAGTCCCCTGCTTAATCTAACGTGCAGCTGGTGTTATTGAGATACAGAACAGGTGAACTTTGTTGATCTAAGCATTTTTTAAAATAAAACCTTGTAAGTAGCTTAAGTGCCTAATAAAATATTTGTTGATTAAATAAAATATAGTAAAACAGATGAAGGACTATTACACATCTATTCATATACTTGAAGCGTGCTTAAGGTTGTAAGATATTGCTCTCTGTATGTTTTTCTTGTGGCTACTGTAAAAAACTAACACAACCTTGGTGATTTGAAATCACTGAGATGTAGTTTCTCACAGTTCTGGAGACCAGAAGTCTGAAATCAAGTTGTGGGCCTCATTGTGAAGGCTGTAGGGACAAGTTCAGGAAAAAAATCGCATTCCTGGTCTCTTCTAGCTTCTGGTGGCTATCGGCATTTCTTGGCTTCCTTGACTTGTGACCACATTACTCCAATCTGTGCCTCTGGCTGTACTTTGCCATGTGTGTGTGTGTGTGTGACTAATCTCCCTCTGCCTCAGTCTTATAAGGATACGTTTCGCAGCATTTTGAGACAGTCTGCATAATCCAGGATAATGGTATCTCAAAATGTTTAATCACATCTGCAAAAACTTTATCTTATATAGTAACATCTATAGTTTTCAGGAGTTAGGACCTCTTATCTTTCAGTGGTACCATTCTGCCCAATACACTCCCTATATACTTTTTAACAGATTTCAGCATGACCTTTAAGTTTGTTAAAATATATGTAATTGAAAGGACATATATGAAATAATTAAAATTTATTTCCAGGAGGTTAGGTGGTGTGAGATTTTGTTTTAATCTACATTCTATCTTTTAAAAAGCATCTATAATGAGTTCACGTTACAAAGATATGCAACATATACATGGACATATATCGAAGTTGTTTCTGTGAGTAATGAAAACTGGTACTGCTGCATTGTTTGTTTAGTGCTTACTGGATGAATATATTTATATGACATTTCAGATGGATGCCACACAAAAAATGTATTTTCTTTCTGTATGTTAACAGTATCCCTAGCAAGACAGGGAATAAATCCATAAAGTAATATAAGCTAAAACAATTAGAATCTGTTACCAAAAGAAAAAAAGCAGAATACTTAGATAATCTTGCAGATGAGTTCTACTAAATCTCGAAGATCAAATATGCTATTTGTATGTACTTTAAATTGTTCTAGAGACCAAATATAGATGAGAAGGATTTTTTTTCCTACAAGACTAGAGTTTCAAAACTGAATACATTTGGTACAAAGAGCCCAGACACACACAATAACGGAATACAATCACATGTATAAATCAATTTCATATATCAATGTGGCCAAAAAGTACTAGCAAATTAAATTCCATTGTTTTAAAATAGTAATAAAAATCCCCAGAATTACAGTGTCAAAGCAAGTACAGAAGATATTCAGAAGAAAAAAGTGCAAAACATTAACTCTTTTTTGAGGCTTTCATTTTTTGTTTTTGAGATGGAATCTCGCTCTGTCCCCCAGGCTGGAGTGCAGTGGCGCGATCTCGGCTCACTGCAAGCTCTGCCTCCCGGGTTCACGCCATTCTCCTGCTTCAGCCTCCCAGGTAGCTGGGACTACAGGTGCCCGCCACCACGACTGGCTAATTTTTTTTTTGGTATTTGTAGTAGAGACGGGGTTTCACCGTGTTAGCCAGGATGGTCTCCATCTCCTGACCCCGTGATCCACCCACCTCAGCCTCCCAAAGTGTTGGGATTACAGGTGTGAGCCACCGTGCCCAGCCGAGGCTTTCTTTAAAAGAGTTATTCACTCTTTCCTTGCTCATCCAATAGATTTGGTGCATACCTTGAGTACAGATTTTGTCCCAATATAATGCAGTTTTTGGTGTGATCAGTACATTTATTTTTTACTTTTTAAAACTCAAATATCACAAAAATAGGGGAATAAGATTTTGAACCCCTATGTATCCATCACCCAGCTTGACAGCTTTTACAATCATTGTTAATTCCGCCATTCTAGTTTCATCTAAAGCACCTGCTTTTACTTTTGACCAGAATATTTTAAAGCAAATTCCTAACATCATATAATTTCATTAATACTTGAATATGTAGCTCTAACATATCAGAACCTAAAAATGAAATCATAACAGCCAACAGGTAAATGTGAATCATAATGTAATGTAATGAGTAGTCTGTGTTTAATATTTTCTCATTCATCAGGATATATTTTTTTCATTGATGGTTTATGATAGTGTATTTGAGATAAGTGATAGTGTACTTGGGGCTTCTAAAACATGTGATCTTACATGTAGCCTCTGGGTCATGCTGTCCAGAAAGTAACTTTCTAGGAGGCAGGGTTGAGGCCAACCCGTGTTCCCTGCACAGACCAGTAGCTTGTGAGCAGTGAGGGGTGGTGGAGCCACACAACCCCGTTGTGACCATGTTGCTCCCAGCCTAATTCCAGATGGAAGAATCCCATGCAGGAATACTGAGGCCCCTCAGCAGGAGGAAGACCAAGAGTCAAGGCTTGGTCTCCAGCATGCGGCGTCTGTGATATGCACTGATCTCGATGGTGCTGTTTTTCACTTGATCTTAGCCAAAAGGCCGAGAAGCGATGGTGGTGCCATTTTTCAAACAGTCCATGATTATTTCACCAACACCATGTTTATCAATTGTATTGTAGGTATGAGAGCAGGGACTGAGTCCCAACAGAACTGGTACCTAGTAAAATTCAGAAGTCACTTGACTTTTTCTTCACTTGCCAGTGAAATCAGTGATGAATGTTTAGTTCATTTTTGGTTTTTGTATCTCCCTCTCTACTTCTCTTTATGAATAAACACAGCCCCATCCACTTCTGCAATCAAATCTTATGAAGAAGATACTTAACCCCCTGCATCTCAAGGACATAAAGAAGGAACATAAGGCCTGCATATTTGGTGTAGAAGCCTTTCATTTATACAGCTCTAAGTGAGTAAGGTTGTGGTAGAAAAAAAGGGGCAATGAATTAAGTGAGAAGAGATGAGTTAAAGCATGTATTCACTTGTCTATGTCTGAATATTCAGATACAGGGACTTGCTTTTGTATAGCTCTTTCGTTGAAACCTAGCAGAGCGCCTGATGTATATCAGCCACTCAGTAAAGTCTGGCGAGTTGCACTAAACTGAAGTGATTAACTTAAGCAAATGAGAGGTTAGAGTTGAAAACATTGAAGAAACACAAGATATGGGCTACACGATAAGATTTTCTTGACTTGTTCAGAAGGATTTATTGGAGAAATCAGCAGAAAAGATGTTGATGAAATAGTAGCCTAGAGTTAGTTTAGTGAAAATTCTTGAGTATGGTATGGGCTGTTTGTATTGATTAGGTTGGTACAAAAGTAATTGCAGTTTTTACCACATTAAAAGTAACGGCAAAAACCACAATTGCTGTTGCACCAAACTAATAATATAATTTGTAGTGGTGCCAGAATAGAAAATTTGCCTGTGTCTCTTGGTAATCAACTTCAGTACATGACTGACAAACTCTACAAAGGACACATGAGAAGGGAACAGTGGTGAGTTTTGGGTTTTTTCTTGTGTCTTAGGCTGACTGATAGCTATAGATGAGAAAGCCACCAGAATTTTAAAGGAACAAAGCTTTCAACGAGAACAATCCTTGCATTATAATAACCATGTTCTCCTGTGCCTTCTATTAGCTTTTTCTCTTCAATTATTCACTAGGTATATAAATAATTGTCAGAATATGAACATGTGTTTCTAAAGTATTTCTAAGCCAAATTCTACAGCCTCTCGTTACCTCGGGAACTTGTTCACAGAACTTGAACACCAAATATGGATGCAGGAAACTTTTACTCTGCTTGAGGCATTGTGTGCGTTTTATGAATGTGTCAATGACTCAGAAGTGCAGTATTTCAGTTCTTCAGTAGAAAATATTCAGCATGCTGTATAAGAAGCTGGGAATGCTGTTTTTCAACAGAAATTTAGAAGATTATTTTAATTATAAATGATAAATAGGATGAATTTATTGAAGTTTTGAGGGAAAGTCACCCTATTTATGTAGCTTTAGATTTTTTATCTTAAATTTGAGAATAGATGTTGTAGTCATTTTTGCATCAAATATGATGCATGTATGACAGATGTCAGTATTCAACATGTTAATGCTATAGAGAAAATCTTGGTTCACATTAAAAAGGGGGATAAGGCAAATAATTCAAGATATTGACAAAGAGTAACTCAAATCTGAGAGAAACGAATAGCACAATTAGTCTTATGCAAATTTCTAGGTGAGAGTATCCATGAAGTACCTGAAGGACAAATACCTGCAATTGAAGGCATTTAATTCTTGCCTCATCTTGATGATGTGATGATGGAGAATCTCTTTCCTGATTTTTCTCATTTATAAAATTAAGACAGAATGGGAATGAATATAAGAATGGAAAGAAGCTCAAATGAATTAATGTATATACCTTAAACTTTCCCAGGCACACCATAGAATTATCAATCATAAAATATTCTTTTACAGCTTATTTTCTTTCTGTAATATGTAGTCCTTTATAAACAATGAGACCTCTCTTCAATGTAATATTCTAAAGTACTAATGGAATTTATTTCTAAGTATATTTTAATATTTCTTTTATGTTATATTCATGTACAGGATTTTTATTTTATTTTGAGACCAAGTCTTTCTCTGTCACCCAGGCTAGAATGCGGTGGCGCGATCTCGGCTCACTGCAAACTCCTCCTCCCAGGTTCAGGTGATTCTCGTGCCTCAGCCTCCTGAGTAGCTGGGATTACAGGCATGCATCACCAGATTGTTTGTCTTTTAGTAGACACAAAGTTTGGCCGTGTTGGTCAGGTTGATCTCAAACTCCTGACCTCAAGTGATCCACCTACCTCGGCTTCCCAAAGTGCTGAGATTATAGGCATGAGCTACTGTGTCCAGTCCACATAAACGATTTTTAACATAACGCACCAAAGAACACCACAAGAGGGATTGCTGTCTTCTGACTGGGCTATATTGCTAGAAGGAGCAATGCACATAGGGTTAGAAATTAGGTTCTCCTTTCTATGCTGAACTTCACTGTTTTGGTCCAGTTCATTGACATTCTAGGTGGTTTTACAGAGAGAACTATTCATTAATCAGCTGATTTCAACTAAGGACTCCTGAGGGCTTAATGCTTTACTGAGTCCAGTTATGGTGATGCAGTTACTGTAATGAGTTTCAGTATTTTATATCATAGAATGAAATTATCTCATCCTTTTGAAGGTCAATTTTATTCAATAATTTAGAGAAAAAGCTTAAATGGAATAATATATTTTTAATTCAAATAAGATGAGTCTTTGTAAACTAAAATGCAAAATGTACACAATAAAACATGAGGTATAACATTAATCTCAGGTATAAAAGGGTTCCCTACTCTCCACATCCTCACCTATACTTGTTATCTCGTCTTTTTAATAATCATAATTACAGGTATAAAATGACATTTCATTGTGGTTTTGATTGGCATCCACATGATCGTTAGTGATGTTTTCAGCACCTTTGCCTGTATGCATTGCCCATTTGTATTTATTTAAGAAATGACTTTTCAAGTTCTTTGCCCTTTTTTTCTTTTTTATCGGGTTCTTTGTTGAGCTGTTTGAGTTCCTTACATGTTTTGGAAATTAACCCGCATATCAGATGCATGGTTTGTAAATATTTTCCCAAATTCTTTAGTTTGTCTTTTCATTTTACTGATCGTTTCCTTTGCTGTGGAGAACATTTTTTGTTCAATGCAATCCCATTTGTCTATTTTTGTTTTCATTGTCTGTCATTTTGAGGTCATAGGCAATCTTTCCCAGACCAATATTAAGGAGCTTTCTCCCATTTTCTTTAGTAGTTGTGCAATTTCAAGTCTTTAAGTCTTTAATCCATTTTGAGTTCATTTTGCATACAGTTTGCGATAAGGGCCTCATTTCATTCTTCTGCATGCATGGGGACATGCCGTTTCCCCCAAAACTGCATTTATTGAAAAGACTATTCTTTCCCATTGTGTGTTCTTGGTATCTCTGTCCAATATCAATTGACTGTGCATTCATGGATTTATTTATGGACTTCCTATTCTGTTCCCTTGGTCTTTATGTCTGTTTTTATGCCAGTGCTATGCTGTTCTTTCATCAATGCTTAATAGTTTTCAGTGTACAAATCAGTACAGCTATTATAGAAAACTACATGGAGATTTCTTCAAAAATTATAAACAAACTACCACACAATCTATTAATTTCACTTCTGGAGATACATCTCAATGGAATAAAATCAGCATGTCTAAGAGATCTCTGCACTCTCATTTTCATTGCAGCACTGTTCACAATAGCCAAGGTAAAGATTCAACTTAACTTTCCATCAACAGATGAATGGACACATAATATGTTGTATGTATACAAAATGGAATATTATTCAGCCTTAAAGAAGAAAGAAATTCTATCATTTGTGACAATATATATAAACTAGAGGATATTATATTAAGTGAAATAAGCTAGGCCCAGAAAGACAAATACTGCATGATCTTATGTATAGAATCTAAAAAAGTCAGACTCAGAGGCAGAGGGTAGAATGGTGGATACCAGGTACAGAAGTGGGCAAGGGGATTGGAAGGATATTGGTCAAAGCATAAAAAAGTTTAATTAGGTAGAAAGAATAAGTTCAGGACATCTGTTGTGCAATGTGGTGACTGTAGTTAAGAACAATATATTGTATTCAGGAAAACTGCTAAGAGAGTAGATTTTAAATGTTTTCACCACTCCAAAAAAGATAAATATGTGAGGTTATATGTTAATTTGATTTAACTGTTCCTTCATATATACATATAATCAAAATATGGTGTACAGCATTAATATATACAATTTTATTCATGAGTTTTTGAAAGATGATTAATCCTACTCGTAAAGTGATAATCATATGCTACTGGCCTCCTACACCAAGAAAACTCTGGAATATTCATTTAAAATAGACTTAGGAAATCACCTCCGTAAAAGAGCAACAGCAAAGCAAGGGGAAGGATAGGGGAGCCGTAAGGAGGCCAGTCTGCATTTGTGAGTATGAGGTGGTGGGCTCCGGGGTGTCTGTGGTTTGGGCAGAGGATAAGTGAAGACCATTATTTCTGCTCATGCCTTGTCACCAGCTGTGGCTTGGTTTAATCACTGACTGTCTCTCACTGAAGAAGTTGGGGCCAATGAACACATCTCTGGAGAAGTAGCCACAGGATTAAACCAGGGAAGAGCAAAAGTTTCTTATATGAAAGAAATCAGGTGCACACCGACTAAACCTAAACATAGGTTTATCTACAACTTTTCTCTAAAATTCCAGGATTGTCAATTATGATCTAGAAAGTGTCTTTTTACAGTGCTAAAGAGTTATTTTGTGGGGGTTAATAGGAATAATAATAAAAATTTTATTATTTTGCAATTTTTATTATTCTGACACTGGGTTTATTCCTTCTGGAACTCTCTTCTCCCTTCATACATTTTAATACATCTTGCATGAAACAATCTAGCATATGGCCTTTTTCAGCACTCCTTTCTAGAGAAGACAATACCCCAAGAAAATATGAGTTTATAGGTCAAAATAAGCAGCACTCTACCTGCAAAAGAAAAACAACAGCTTACATGTGACACAGATCACATATGGCATACCAATCGTAAAAGGTAAAAGTACTTTAAAGAGTGGAGTTAGAAAAAATGGTTATTCATAATTTTAAAGAGGATATTTGGTCCCTATCTCACACAATATGTAGAAAACAATTCAAGGTAGATAAAGAACAAAATTTGCAAAAACAAAGTTGTTAAACTTCTCGTTAAAATTGTAGGTAAATAGCTCTTCTGTATAGAAAAATGTCTTAAACAGACACAAAAAAGCATCAGATAAATTTTTATTAGCATATTATATAAACTCAAATTCTTTATCAGAAGATAATTCAGTGAAAATGGAAATATGGCTACTATACTGGGAGAAGGTACATCCATATTACCTACAATGGATTAACACGGGT
This sequence comes from Rhinopithecus bieti, assembly GCF_001698545.2. Taxonomy (NCBI): domain Eukaryota; kingdom Metazoa; phylum Chordata; class Mammalia; order Primates; family Cercopithecidae; genus Rhinopithecus; species Rhinopithecus bieti. Next base: position 2,055,498 of record NW_016804163.1, read on the forward strand.
ACTGTCTGAAACAAAGCCCAACGTAGAACACTAGATAAAAGACGTAAACACATTTCACAGAAGAGGAAGCTCACATGGTATGGCCAATAAGGACATGAATAAAGATCTCTTCTCCTTAATAATTTGATAAATATATTTGAAACTACAGTGAAACATTGTCATTGTATGCCAATTTTATTGGAAAAATGTCAAGAAATGTTAATATTTTCAGTATTGGAGAGAATGTTTATCAATAAGAAAATTGTTGATTAAATTTACAACCACTTTGACATTTTGACATTAGATATTAAAATTGAGCATTCATACAGCCTAAAACCTAGTAATACTTTATTAATACATATATATCTATATATATTATATATACACAAACATATACCTACATACGCACACGTATACACACATATCCATAAAATAACTTTTGCATATACATACCAGGACACAGGCACAACAATGTTCATAGAAACAGTATTTCAGAGTACTAAAACTACAGCTACTCTAGAAAAACGAGTTTTACTCATGTCTTAAAATATTTAAATCAATTTGATATTCTTTATTAATAAATATCAAAGCAAGTAAAACAAAACATTGTTTTACTTGTTCAAGCATAAAAGCATATGTGAAGAAACTGAGATACAGCATGAGAAAGATGAATGTGTGAATTTACCTCTGGTGACTGTAGTTAAGAGCAATATATTGTATTCTGAAAAATTATTAAGACAGTAGATTTTAAATGTTTATCAATAAGTAGATTGCAAATGTTTGCCAACAGTTGCAAACAAGGCTGAAGTGTAAAATAATAAAGCCTTTATTGTGGCATTATTTCCAAAAGGAAACCCTTAAAAAAAGTAAAATGTTCATCAACAGGGGAAAGGTTGAATACAATATGAGACATCTATAAAACTGAATACCATGTAGCCTCAAAAGAAGAAAATGTCTGTGTACTGATAGGAAGTGATCTTTGGATTATACTTTTGAGTAAGAAAAAACAACAAAGGACGGGACAGTGTTTATAATATTTGAAAAAATAAACACTGGAAGGAGAAACAAATTATTTTTTTTAACATGGAGAGAGGGTGTACAGAGAAGGCAAATGCTCAGAATGAGGTTTTATATTGAGCCAATGCCTTATGGAATTAGAAAAAAAAAAAAAAAAAAAAAAAACCAACCTTTCCTGATAAGTAAGAGGTACCCACAAAGCCTGAATAAGATTTTGGATTTTTAGAGGAGGAATTCAAAAGAGAAAGAGACAATTGAGAATTTGTTTTAGTTTTTCTTGCTTTGTCTTACAACAGGTCTAGAACTTTGAAACTCAAAGGGGAAGGCTCGGAAAGTATTAGGCCAAAGAGCTAATATATCTTAGCAAGTGTTAGAACGGAGAATTAAGAAAGATGGCCATGCCCTTTCCCAAAGAGGCAGTAGAATGGGATAGAGGTGGATGAGGGTGTTTATGAGACAGTTTATTCCTCTCTTCTTAAGTGGGCCAGTTCTTTATCCATACAATAATCTGCATGAGTTTTTCTTCTCATTGCTGCATTAATAGTTTCCATCTGTTCCCTCCTATGAGCCAGGAGAATGCCATGTGTTCACACCCCAAGCTATCCTTACTTCTGAAATGGACTTCCACTTTGTCAATAGTTTGAGGCATTTTTAGTCTCCACTTCTACCTAACTAAAGGTAGAATCTTTGACATGTAGAAGATCAATATTGCATGAAATAAAACCGTTTAATGTAAGTGTCTGGATAGAGCTGGAAAATGAGGGAGATACCTTTATAACAACGTTGAGAAATTAGTATAATTATTCACATTTTGCAGATGAGAAAACTGAAGCTTAGGGAAGTTAGTCACTGGGTCAAAGTCACACATCGGTAACTGGTTGAAACAGATTTAACCTCACTGCTGTTTGACATTAGAATTGGTGTTAAATTCTATGCCTTAAATTGAAAAATAACAAGTTTGAATATTTAGTTTGACAATGCAGTCTCTTACTCTGTTTTGGATGTGACCACTCCTCATCTACAGAGGACATGTTTGTAGTTGGTAGGTGAAGTGTGATGATTTCTGTATTTTCTTCCGACCTAGCTGTCTGTTCCATGACAGAAAGTGGCTAATATTTCTTTTTCTTTTGAGATGGAGTCTTACCCTATTGCCCAGGCTGGAGTGCAGTGGCGTGATCTCCAGCTCCTTGGTTCAAGCAATTCTCTGCCTCAGACAGACAGAAGAGAAGAACATAGATTAAACTTTATGAAATCTGAGTGAATAATTTACTAAATTGGCCTGTTGCAAGCTGAGGGGCACTTAACGCTCTGGATCTTGTGCTCCTCACCTACTGAGGGGATACAATGAATGAATTTTACATTTTTTGTGTGAGTGTTTTTGTTTTTTGAGATGGAGTCTCACTGATGCCCAGGTTGGAGTGCAGTGACACTATCTTGGCTCACTGCAACCTCCACCTCCCAGGTTCAAGAGATTCTCCTGCCTTAGCCTCCCAAGTAGCTGGGACTATAGGCATGCACCACCATACCTGGCTAAATTTTGTATTTTTGGTAGAGATGGGGTTTCACCATGTTGGCCAGTCTGCTCTGGAACTCCTGACCTCAAGCGATCTGCCCACCTTGGCCTCCCAAAGTTCTGGGATTACAGGCATGAACCACCATGCGTGGCCGGATTTTACGTTTTTGATGGTCAAGTGGATAGTGTACATTTGTGTACACAGTATAAAAGTAAAGGAATGTATCAATGTATCATTCATTCACTCATGTATTTAGCTACATAGGTATTACATGTAAACTGAATCAGGAATGTATCTTGTCTTCAGAATGCTTATTTTCATGATGGGAAGACATCATGATGCCCAGAAATAATTATGAAGGAAGATGAAAAATCAAAGAAATGAAAGTAGAGGTTAGAACAGCTGTCATTGACTTGACTGTGGAAAAAAAAAATAGCTCATGTTTAATGTGCATCTTGTTAGCATTTGAAATTTATAGCAAAAAAAGCAAAGATACTCTTGACCCAATACATATATTTCCATTGTGAAAAACAATTTCCCCTTTTAAAACAGACAGATTTCAATAGTAATGATTGTCGTCACTATCTGAGAAAGGGCCATGTAATCTTTTATGTTAGTGAAATAAAGCCTACGAAATTTCTGTGCTTAGTATTACCAGTAATATGTAATAACGAATAATATTTTAAATTGGTTGAAGCTATTTTTTACTTCTACAGCATTATATTTTAGAGGTAACAATTAACTTGTTTGTGACTGTTGGTAAAAGTGAAGACAGTGAAGTGTTTTGCTAATTTTCAATAGGCTGTAGACAAGTGGCTACTAGTATTGGTTGTTAAAGCACAACATTCCATCTTCATAAAGAGTCTTTGTAAGTAATTGATTTTCTAATCTTAGTGATAGATTTACTTTGAAATAAAATCTAGGGTGTGTGTGTGTGTGTGTGTGTATAGGTGGGTGGGTGTGTATGATAGTGTTGCTGAATTGTAAAGGGTACATCATTAAAAACAAAAGGAAAAGGAAGAAAGAGTCTTTGAATTTCAGCAATATTCATCTCAATGACTATCCAATTCTCATCATGTACCTTTCTCTGTGCCTACAAAAATCCCAAAGGCTTTCACCTGGTTTCTGCATGCCCACAGGCAAAAGTTCTAATCTTACCAGTGATTTGCAGATTTGGTGATATAATTAAGAACAGTAAACCAATAAAATCAGCTAAAACCAAAATCACTATTTTACTTGGCAAAATTTATCTTGGGGAATCAGCCGTATGTTTTATGGGACTGAAAATTTCAACTCTTTCCTTTCCTTTGACAAAAGCCTATGGTTTCTTTTTTGCTGTACTGCATTTTAATTGAGGATCCCAAGTATTAGAACATATTAAAATATTGTGAACACTCTAAAATTGCCTTGTCATTTTAGTCAATTTAGTGTGTGTATGTGCATATGAGAGAGGCTGGGAAGAGCATCCATGTATTGATCTCTGTGGGAGTTTGGCTAAATCCTCACAAAAATACTTTTTAATGGATTTATCATTTAGAAAAAAAAATAGATCTATAAGTTTGTTGTTTCTGACATAAAAAACTTTGACACAAGACTGAATCTTTGTATGTTTTAGTTTTCTAATCTATAATGTGAAGGAGTTATTTGTTACTAACTTTATTCTCACAGTATTCTTAGCATAATGCAATTTATCCTTACAAGATGTTTTAAAACATTTCAAGGAATGCGTTTCATGGTTGCAAGACATAATCTTAAGATATCTGTCTTTGAACTCTTCTACTGCCATTTAGAAATGTTTTATTATGCCACTGAGAACAGTTCTGTTTTCCTCTCATTTGATAAACATTTTTTTTCTCGCATCAATTTGTTTTTTTTTTTTGAGATGGAGTCTCACTCTGTCGCCTAGGCTGGAGTGCAAGTGGCAAAATTCAGCTCCGACTGCAAAAACTCTGCCTCCCAGAATACTTGTTTTTTTTTGGAAAAACCAACGAAGCAATCACTTAATTATCAGTAACACAGAACAGCTAAAAGATGATTTTCTAGATTACATATTGATTGCACAAAACATCTTCTTTCAAACACCCTAGCAAGCAAAAAACAAAGCCAAGAAAGCAGAGAAGTAATTATTTTAAAAAATACATTAATGCAAAAGTGAATAAAATAAAATTAATCTCAAACATGATTTTATGCTAATTTTACCAGAAATTTGCTCAGCAAATAGAAAATTTTGGTAACGAGGCATATGAATACAAATCCAGTAGTTATAAATAAGTATAGATATAATACATTTGTTAATATTAATAATTGTTAACAAACGTAAGAGGCATACTGGCAGGAGGAAAACAATTTTGAAATTTAAATTCAACTGTGATAATAGATATTAGAAGATGAAGATAAAAAATATAGCAATGGGTTTTGTTTTAGCTATTTAAACTGTCAGAAAACATGTCTGCTTTAAGATAAGAGCATATCCTTTGGCAGTCCTGCAGGAGGGATTTCAGAATGGCGGAGAGTGAGAATCTCTCCCTGCACTCATCTGTGAATTCCAACATCTTCACTGAGTCTCACAAAATCCTTTCTGATCCTGAGTAGAATCTCTTCTATTTTTAGTTCAATATTTCCAGCTACCTTTGTCACTCTTGGCTACTGTCCAGTATTGCCTCTAAAGCTAAGAAATTATTCTGTGCCACCTGTACAACAAATTCTCCAGAAAACATTCTTCATGTATATTTAGTATATTTGAGATCAGTTCCCAGAATCAATTGTTTCTACCCTGTTCACTTCTTGTTTGGTCTTTTGTTGATTCTTGTCTCTTCTTCAAATTCTGTTTTACTTATTTATTCCACTTTGAGGTTGATTACATAATGAGTTTATGGCATTATTAATTGATTAAACTAATGGTATTATGTTTTAATCCAGCAAAGTTGTTTATTTAAAAATGAGGGGAGAATTCTGTTTCTGGGAAGATGGAGTAGTTGTGTTTTTTACTATTTCTTTTGCTAAATATGAGTAAAAACACTGGGCATTATACATAAAATAAATATAAGATTGTAAAATGTGTAGAGAAGAATGCAGGCTAGAAAGCAATTCTGGAGCCTGAGTAATGGCATGGTGGTGAGTTCTCTGAATTTTCTTCTTGCAAAATATATCTTAGACTTGGAAATGAAGAAATTGACAACCTAGGAAAACCGGCAAATGCATGAAGGAGAAAGATAGCAAATGTATGAAGGGGGAAAATCTTACTTTTTCTAGCCAAAGAACTGGGAAATGAGCAAACTGGTAAGACAGAAAACTTGGAGACAATAACCATTCTATTCCAGCTAGACAAAACTGGAGTCCTGCTCTCACTTATGGCAGTAAAAGACTGAGTAAGGAGACTTTCACCCTTGTGGAGCTGTAAAGAAGTGTCCAACATTCTACCGGGGGGGTGTCAGAAATGGTCAAATAAGGAGCTAGGACTTTCATCATTACCAGTTGGTAATAAGGCCCCTCCCCATGATGTCATGGAGACCACGTGGGCAGCCTGGATTGCCCCTCCCCCCAGCAGTAAGAAGGCCCCTTTCTTCCACAGGAAACTGTACCCTAGCCCATTCTCACTGTCATACCTAAACATCCTTCAACATGCTAGGAAAACTGACTAATGAAATATGGACATCAAAAAAGAAAATATGACACTGATTTATTATTAGAACAAAGATGAAAACAAGCATGACAGCATTCCAACAGGCAATGATGGACACCAAAAATGGAACCCTGAGTTTATGAGAAATTTCTTGAAATAAAATGTTGAAATCTAGTTAGTGATGGAAAATAATGTGTGTCTGGGAAAGTAAAACCAGAATAAACAATACTGATACATATCCTAATAATGCTATTGGTCTTCAAAGAATGGAAAACTTCCCTCAGATATCCAGACAAAATATCCAAGGGAAGAAAAATCAGATGCTTTTCAGACTTTGCTCAGTAACTTCTATGCCAGAATTGGGGGGTGGGGTTAGCAAGGGGCACAAAGGACCAATATGTAAAACATTCAAGGAAAGAAGATGATCAAATATAAATGATATCCAGCCAAACTATTGCCCATCTATAAATATATACAGAATCGCTTATCTGTGAACTTAAGGGAATGTTGTTTCAAGGAATTGAAGGAACCAACTGTAAACATTTCAGACCATGACAACATGACTGCAGACTTTCAGCATGAACCCTGTCATGATCATTAAATATATTTAAATGTAAAACGAAGGTTAAGAATGAGGGTTAGAATTACAGATGTATGTAATGATTATATATATATTAAAATGGGAAGAAAAAAAGGGAGAATAAGAGCAAAATAGAAAAAACTTTAGGGTATTCATAATGCTGACCAATCTAGTGCTACAGAGAGGAATACCAAATATAATACAAGAGACTAAAATTGAAGGGCAAAGTAGTTTACGGTAAGAAGGGAAAGAGTGGTTTCTCATTTACTCCAATAGTGGGAGTTAAATGACCGTAAATGGAGAGAGAAGTGTCTGAGGGTATTACATAAACAATCACTAGACAAAAACTGTAGGCCAGGCACAGTGACTCATGCCTGTAATCCCAGCACTTTGGGAGGCTGAGGTGGGAGAATCCTGAGGTCAGGAGATTGAGACCATTCTGGCCAACATGGTGAAGCCCCATCTCTACTAAAAATACAAAAATTAGCTGGGTATGGTGGCGCACGCCTGTAATCCTAGCTACTCAGGAGGCTGAGGCAGGAGAATCGCTTGAACTCGGGAGGCAAAGATTGTAGTAAGCCGAGATCATGCCACTGCACTCCAGCCTGGCAACAGAGCAAGACTTCATCTAAAAAAAGAAAAAAAGAAAAACTGTAAAACTCTAATTATTTAAAGAAATACTTAAAATGAGTAAAATAAGATACACAAAATATTCAGTAGTATAACATAAATAATCTCACAGAATTAAGACCCCAAACATATAGGCCATATCAAAAATTTGAGTATAAGTCATTTGTTAAAAGAAAAAAAAATCTCAGTTTGCCTAATAGTAAAATTCAACTCTATGCTGTTCATGAGAGCCATGCTGGACAAAATGATTTAGCAAGGTTATTAATAGAAGGGTGAGCAAATATGTATCAGGCAACTATTTATCAAACAAATGCAAGTAGAGAAAACAGCATAGACCACATTTTTGAGGACAGCATAGACTTACGGTCAAAAAGCATTATATAAGACAAAAATGTACAGGTTATAGTACTATAGAATGCAACTCACACTGAAGATAAACCAGTTATCAATGTTTCAATTAGACATATTCATAAAATAACATAGTAGCCACTTGCATACAGCATAATTTATGACATGTATGACATGTAAAGAAAGGTAAATTTCTAGAGGTAAGGAAAGAAATATTAAACCAATATTAAAAAGAGGACATATTTTTACAGGCCTAGATAGGGCAGTGGACAAAAATTTAAGGACTTGGAAGGTTCATACATCTTAGTCAATAATAGTTGATAAGTTAGGCAGCTTTGCTAGATGTGGACACACATCTACACACAGAGAAGGAGAGAAGGGAACAGAGACATGCTGTTAAAATATGTTTTTAAAAATAATTGTGTCAATTTAATTATGGGCAGAATTTTAGGTGGTAAGATATTTGTCATTTTGTTAGGCATGTGTCTTAGTCTCTTCAGGCAGCTATAACAAATTATAAAGGAGGTGGCTTATGAACAACAGAAATTTGTCATAGTTCTGGAGACTGGGAAGTCCAAGATCAAGGCACTCACAGATTTGACGTCTGGTGAGGACCCTCTTCCTGGTTCATAGTTAGCCATGGTTGTGCTGTAACCTCACATGGTAGATAAAATGAGGGTCTCTTTTATAAGGGCATTAACCCCATTCATGAAGTCAGAGACCAAAGCCCTCACTTCCTAATAGCATTATCACGTGGGTTAGAATTACAACATACAAATTTCTGGGGATAGGACACCATAAACATTCAGACCATAACTGTGATAATGGCATTTTGGTATGTATGAAGTTGTCTAGAGTTTTCAGAGAGACATACAAAACCCAGTATTAAAATGATATGACAACTTCAAACTATCTTTGCCGGGCACGGTGGCTCACGCCTGTAATCCCTGCACTTTGGGAGGCCGAGGTGGGCAGAACACGAGGTCAGGAGATCAAGACCATCCTAGCTAACACGGTGAAACCCCGTCTCTACTAAAAATATAAAAAATTAGCCGGGCGTGGTGGTGGGTGCCTGTAGTCCCAGCTACTTGGGAGGATGAGGCAGGAGAATGACGTGAACCTGGGAGGTGGAGCTTGCAGTAAACCGAGATTGTGCCACTGCAATCCAGCCTGGGCAACAGAGCGAGACTCCATCTCAAAAAAATAAATAAACTATCTTCATAAAAAGGCATAGACAAAAGAAAAGTTTAAGTATTGATAACAATTGAAGTTTTCCATTGGGTATATGGGGGATTCGTACATGATTTCTCTAATTTTAGTGTGTTTGAAATGGTTATATTGAAATTAAATTTTTTAACATTTATTGTTTTTAAATACATGAACTTTGGAATCAGACCCATGTTTAAAGTCCAAGTGTATATCTTTCTAACTGTAAGTTGTTGTCTTTCAAACTCCAATCTTATTTACATTCAATTTTCTAGACTGAAAAATGACTTCAATAGTACCTGCCCCATTGCGCTGTTGTGAGTGCTGTGTTAAATGGCAAGTTACCTGCTTACAGTGTACCTAAAATGATTTGCTAAGCACACTGTTTTCTGCAGAGATAAATTTGCACTAAACAAGGACAGTGTCAGGCTGATGTCTCAGGTCGCAACATGAACCCCTTCAGTTGGCCTTACTCAGGTGATGGTTGCTGAACATCGTTGACTCTTTGTTATAGAAAGATAACTACAGGCCTAGAGTAATTAATCAACAGTCTATGGCAAATGGAGAAATCCGGGGGTTCTTCTTGATTACATCTAAAACAATCCCAATATCTTGCAGCTGTTTCTGAGTAGACAGCAGAGGAAATGGTCAGGGTCTAATTGTGACAGTAAAGGAACTATAGAGAAAGTTGAAATCTCAGCCCCAGCCAAGCTCCTATAAGGTGATGGCCCTGAAACTTGAGATGGGGATCTTGGGTGATGCAGATGGAAACCTTTAGCAATATACATTTCACCTTGCCCCAGGATGATGTTAACTCTCCTTCCCTCTCTCATGATATAGTCCAATGGCACCTGGACCATCTGGATATCCTGGAGAACATCTTATGAGTTCATTGTGTTAATGACATCCTACTAAGCTAATCAGACTCTATGGGCAAGAAATAGCATGTATGTTGGAGGTCTTAATTTATGCACTCTAGAAGGTAGAAAATAAATCCAATGACAATGTAGGATTCTGACACAGGAGTGAAGTTTGTAAAGATCCAGTGAGTGTGGGGCATGTTGGGACTTTCTTTCCCATGTAAGGGCAGATTATTGCAGCTCATGCCACTCAAAACTGAAAAAGAAGCAGAGCATAGACCTCTATGTGTTTTTGTGGCAGCACATTTGGCATGCAGACATTCTGCTTCATCCTATTGAATGGGTACACAGAAGTACCTAGATTTTACCGGGACCCAGAGTAGGAAAGACAACTTGGGCCACTTGCTCCAAAAGCCTGATCAAAAGCAAGCTCTATTTCTCAGTGTCCAGGGAGTCCCGTGTCTGCAAGAGAAACAGGGCAGGGGCCATAAGCCAGGTAAGCACATCTGACCAAAGTCATGTTTCCTCTCTTAGGAAGGGTTTTAGTTTTTTTTTTTTTTTTTCAATTGTGTATCAGTTAAAGCTAGGTTAAACTTCAAGTTCTACCTGGTTGTTCTACAAGGAAATATCTTGAATTTTACGCCCATAAATACACATAATACTGGTGCTTTCTCTGAAATATCCCAGTATGTGTAGACTGTGAGTCTAAGAATTTGGGGCTACTGAGGAGAGAAATGTAGTGTCTTTGATACTAGGTAGTAAACTGAGCATTTATTGAGCCTCTTGTTGCTTGTATTTGATCTTTGTCTAAGCTCAGTATGTATGCATTTGAATCAGGGAAAGTGGCACAGAACAAGACACCAGTCACAATGTCCCTATGGCGCGGTGGCTCAAGCCTGCAATCCCAGCACTTTGGGAGGCCGAGACGGGCGGATCACGAGGTCAGGAGATCGAGACTATCCTGGCTAACACGGTGAAACCCCGTCTCTACTAAAAAATACAAAAAACTAGCTGGGCGAGGTGGCGGGCGCCTGTACTCCCAGCTACTCCGGAGGCTGAGGTAGGAGAATGGCCTAAACCCGGGAGGCGGAGCTTGCAGTGAACTGAGATCCGGCCACTGCACTCCAGCTTGGGGGACAGAGTGAGACACCGTCTCAAAAAAAAAAAAAAAAAAAAGAAAACCATTGCCATGCTGGGGATTATATGACAACTCTTTAAGTTTAGAATCAGAACCTTCAGAGATTTGCACAACTTGGGCTTGGCATTGAAGGAAATGCTTTCGCAGTGCAGCAGTGGGCTTTGAGGAGGATGAAACAATCTAGCAGCTTTAGTTTAAGTACATAAAACAGCAAACTTTTCATCACCAAAGACTTGACAGAGTAATCCTAATCCAATCTCTAAATCTTAAAGAACCATGTCCTTTATTTTCAAATGCATTTACATAATAAAATACAGCAACCAAGACCAATTACCTCAGAATGAGAAGTAAAGCGATTTTCTCTGTAAGGTCATGCACATTTGCTCTTTTGCTCGCTTTCCTTCTGGCTAATGGCATTGATCCATTAGCCTACTCACAGAGCTGAGAGTGAAATTTATAAGCCTGTCATATAGGGTAATTAGTAAGCATGTCGTAAACATAGGAATATAGGAAAAAAGGCATTGCATTAGGAGAGAGTCTATTTAAGTGGTGATAGAAACTTTAGCTTAAATTTAAAAATTGCTTTTCCTTAATTTGACACTTTTCTCTGATGACCACAAACATTATTTTTTAAATTGTCTTTTTGATAGGAATTCTCATTGATTTATAGAAATAACATTATCATGATGCACTTCATAGAAGTGCTCCAGATTCCAGAAGCAACCAAGAAACAAAAGAAACTGCGAAATGCAAGTTCCTTTGAATTATTAGGACCAGAGAGGCACTTAAAATGTGACAGCTGTCACATCTCACTCTGGCCTGGTGCTAAATAATTATTTCTGGAAGCCAGTTGCTCATGGATTCTAGACTAACTGACACCAAGTAGCCATAAAATGCCTTATGCTGGACACCATAACTCATACCTTATAGTTCAACAATGATTGCTAATCACTAATTAATGTTATTTCTCTTTATTCTCTCTCCTTCCTTCCTCCCTCCCTCCCTCCCTTCCTTTCCCATTTCCTTCCTCCTTTCCTTTCCCCTTTCCTTCCTTCTTTCCTTTCTTTCTCTTTCTCTCTCTCTCTCTCTCTTTCTCTCTTTCTCTCTCTCTTTCTTTCTTTCTTTCAATAGAAGATCTGTGGAAAAGTTGCGAAGTTGTAATTGGGCTTCATATTTGATAAATATTCTCCTGCCGCCAAGTAAAATTGCTAAGAGTCTCTTTTACTGCTTAGAGTGAGGGAAATAGTTTGATTTTCTTAACTAAATTTTCAGAAGTAAAGCAGAGTGCACATTTTATTTTACGTATGTCAGGGAAAGAATTTTTGCTACACTTAAGAGTATGGGCAATGGAGCTGGCTAAGAAAACCACACTCTCAGAAGTTAGCAGGGACTTTTATTTTACATGTCAAGGGAAGGACTTTTACAAGTTGAGGTGGTGCTTCCAACTTCTCACTCACAGGTCCTTTGATGCTCTTTTTTAGGGGGAGGAATCTGTGCAGTTAAGGAGACAAACATTGGTCCATGTCGTGGATTTGTCTTGTGTCAACTTAGCTAAGCTAAAACTACATTTTCCAAAATTCCCTGTCTCAAAGTCCTGGGTTAATATGGGCCACCTTGTTCTTCATCTTTTGCGTGCGATTTGGAAGGAAGCAGCAGTGATATTTTGCCTCTTTGCTGATCTGATGTAGGAGGCAAGACGCTAGTGCTGCATGGTGTGGCTTGTCATTTGTCACTGGCACACTTTGCAGATCTCCTTTTGGCCTGAGGCCAGTGGATGATGTGATGCGGTTGGAGGCTTGGAGGTACCAAGAGAAAGGTGCCTTTCCGTTCTGTCCTCTTGGTTTTCAGCTCCTCTTTACGGTTTCCATTACAGAAGAAGTGTATGCTTATTATGGAAAGTTTTGAGCATACGGAAAAGTAATTTTAAAAATTTGTAATTTTGATGCCCCATCAAAGTTCTCTTAATTTTTTTATATATTGTCAATCACAAGTATATTTACACCTATTTATTAATATACATAAAATATGAAACTATAAAAAATATGTTTACCTATTAAAGTTACATATCACAGGTATACATGTTCCAATATTATTACTACATCTCGATATTAAATAATACAGATCGAGCCATACCACAAATCACTATGGCAATATTTTAAGCACCATACTGGAATTAGTACCTTCGTACAACTATAGATTTTTAATGTTGAACTTTTCTCATTGAAATTACTAGCATTTCCTTAATTCCCAAGATACAGTTGAGAAGTATTTTTCTTTTTGATGGATGAGAAATATATATATATGGCACAGAGAGAGAGAGATAATTTTGATTGATAATTTCACAATTATTATTTTAACATCAAATAAATTGATATGAATTGTTTACTAGTGTTGGGAAAACCTCAATCAGGCATGGATTCTTTCATATATGCAATTGTAAGATTTCAAGGGATTGTCACGTTATTCTCTGCAAAGAATTTATATTCCTTGTTGTTTAAGCTAAAGTACATTTATAATTGTTGTAGTCATATACTATGCATTAAAGTCATGCAGACTTATTCATTGTAAAGACTTACAAGTTGTACTCTTTGACCACAGCGAGAGTATGTTTTTATAATCATAGAACTGCTTCATCTTTTTTTCACCCATTCATCTACTGTGTACATATCACACTCTATTTTTTTACTTTTTTGAAGTATAAAATAGAAAAGTATAACAGAAAGAACTTTTTACCTAGAAGTTGGTGTAGATCGGCGTTTATTTCTGAGAATACTTCAGGACTTGGAATCATGATTTTAGGGCACTTCTAATGCTCTTAATCCCTAGACTATTGATCTCCGCAGAAAATGAAATTCCCTTCTACTGAAATCAGGAGTGTTTGACGTTCTCCCTTTCCTGGAACCTTGATGGACATCTGGGTGTGCTCATGGTATTTTCTGGAGTTTGGTATGAAGAGAGCTTGCCTGTGAGGCTTGGAGGCTGGCTGGGGCTGGGTACGCTGTCATTTAAAATCTCAGCCCTGACAACCGCCATGCTTTATGGCAAGTATCCATCTTCCTCATTTCCTGTTTCCTTGTTGCAAATGGGGGATGGTGAGATAATAAGATCTATGCACTTAGTAGTGTGCAAGGGTAAATTGATGTCGTTTATGTATAAACATGTAGAAACAGGACGCTGACACAAGCAACTGCCAAAAATGTGAGCTATTAAGCTCTTAGCAGAAAAGCCTATTTTATTATGTAATTTTGATTTTCCTTTTACTATTACAAGGTTAATGATTTCATATTTGTGTTCACTTTCTTTTCTTTTGATGTTATGTTTCACATGCTTTCTCTTTCAGTGTTTCTTTTAAAAATATGTATGGTTTATATAAGAAAGAGGTGGCAAACTGATGTAGCGTGATGTTTGCATTTCCCTTAATTTGTTATTTATTAGATTTCATTTAATACTTTATTCTTTTTGTTCGTGAAAGAAAGACAATGTAGGAATCCAGACACGTAAAATTTGGAAGAATGATCACTAATATGAATCTGTGCAATTGCTTCTTAAGATAATTTTAAATAATTTGAATTTTTAATTTGTTTGTAGAATTGTTTGGCTTCTTCCCCTCCCTTCCTTTTTTCATTTCTTCCCTCTTTTCTCTCTGTTTAAATATGTATATGTTCAAACATTCCGAGGTATATGCCTAATATTCTTTTACACACTTTTACTCAGTATGTTGTAAATTAAAATTTCATGTTATTACGTAATAGATACTTTCATTATTACATTGTCACAAAGTTCCATTGCATAAGTATTTATAATTTTGTTTTAATCTAAAGACTTATTCCCTATTTTTAAGCTTTAATAAAATATTTCCAGTTCTTTACTATATACTTAATATTTTGTTAACTAATTCCAAATCATTTTTCTTGTCTCATTTTTTCATGTTATTTCTTTACTGTAGTGAACCTGTCTTAGTCACTTGGGCTCTATAACAAAATATTGTAAGCTAGGTTATGGAACAAACAAACAAAAACCATTTATTTCTTATGGTTCTGGAGGCTGAGAAGTTCAAGATATGTTACCAGCAGATTGATTCTGGTTAGGGCAGCTTCCTGCTCCTAGACCAGCGCCTTCCTCACTGTATCTTCACATAACTGAGAGAACTCTGGTCTCTCTTCGCTGCCTTCTATAGACAGCAACACAGTATGATGTGCAGGAGTACCCATTCCTCAGGCTTTTCCAGAGTGTGAAGTTTTGTAACTCTATACTTGCATACGATAACTTTACCACAGGAGGGCTCCCCTGAAAGGACCTTGTAGGACTAAGATGGAGGTTTTCAGGACATTGAGATGAGGGAGATGGGCTCTGAACCAAAACTCCCCTATCAGATCTAGCGTTGATTTTTGTTTTATGTATAGGGCAGTCATATACATGCTTTTGAAAAGGGATTTTTTTTAGTTACAAAAATTAAGAACTTTGTGTAAATTAATGCTAATTTAATAGTGACAAACATTTCATCATAGTTTTTATTTTCTTGGTTAGCAAGGAGATGAAAATTGTATATTCATTAAATATGATCATTCTTTTTCTGTGAACTGCACATTTATCTCCTGAGCTCAAGTTTACATAGTGTTGTTTGTACTTTTTTATAGTAAGAACCATTTTTTATCAATGATATTAACACTTGGATTGGCAGGATGTAGTGAAATAAATTAAAATAGTTATGAAAGAGCTAGTGTCATATGTGGTCAAATATATAGGGACTATTGTATCATAAATTATAATTGAATTTGAAAATGTCTTGTAAATAGTTTGGAGAGATCACACTGACATAAATACTTGGGGGGTTTAACGTTTGTGCTGAAATTTTCCTGGTCAGAAAGATAAGGAGGAAGAATAATTGGCTGACAGAAAAGAGATAAAGATTAAGACGCAACTAAGTTTGCAGATAAGCAAAGGACATAACAGGATTTCAGTTAAGTGGGAACAAGTTTCCATGGGATTAGATTGTGAAGCCTCCAGTCTGGCTGTTCTGGTCATTTGGTTTCATCCTCCTGGTGATGGTGATAACATGGAAATGAAGTAAATGTTAAGTACATGTACATAGCTCTACCCTGAGAAGGTGATTCACAGGGTTTTGAGGTGGGAGACAGCTGAAGTTGAAAATAAAAGGTACTATACTAGCTATATATTTTGGAGTTTCTTCAACTTTCTTAAGGTCTTGCTTAATCCACGTAAAAATTAAATGCTTTATATATCCAAGCTGCCTCACCTGTTCGACTTGGAGGACATAGCTGCATGGGAGAAAACTCTGGAACTAAGTTTGTCCCTTTAGTGATTTTTGTTCTCGGATGGTTGGCAGGAGTAGAAAAATACTGCCTCAGTTGTTCTTCTTGGCCTTGAAAACATGAACATCTTAAAATGGTGATAGATAGCAAGAAAGTTAACAATGTTTTGCAAGAACTTGTTTTTCCCAATTTCTATTTTTTTAATCTTTATAGTGTGTTTGCTGTTTCTTTTGTATGTATCTGATTATTGCTGCATTTCAGTCATATAAAATGTGCATATGTGGTCAAAAATTTTTCTATGATGTCTTTTTTTGAGACAGTCTTGGTCTTGTCACCCAGGCTGCAATGGCACAATCTCGGCTCCCAGGCAACTTCCACCTCCCAGGCTCAAGCAATTCTCCTCCCTCAGCCTCCTGAGTAGCTAGGATTACAGGTGTCCATCACCATACCCAGTTAATATTTTTGTAGTTTTAGTAGAGATGGGGGTTTCAGTATGTTGGCCAGGCTGGTCTCGAACTCCTGACCTCAGGTGACCTGCCCGCCTCGGCCTCCCAAAGTTCTGAGATTACAGGCCTGAATCACCGCGCCCAGCCTACAATGTCTTCCTTTATGATGTCTTTCCCTAGTTATGTTTTCCTACTCTATGTCATTTAAACATTAGCCTAGAGTTATCACTAGTACTTTTATAGTTTTGTCTTCAGCTTTGAAATATTTAATAAGTCTGGAAATTATTTTCATGTAAGGCTGTGGTAGAAACAGCAATTTTATTTATTCCTCATGTGTATCAAGTTGTCAATAGCATTTTTTTTTTTTTTTTTTTTTTTTTTTTTTTTTTTTTTTTCTCTGGTTTAATAATTTTTTTAAACTATTTTTTTTTTTTTTTTTTTTTTTTTTTTTTTTTTTGAGACGGAGTCTCGCTCTGTCGCCCGGGCTGGAGTGCAGTGGCCGGATCTCAGCTCACTGCAAGCTCCGCCTCCCGGGTTCCCGCCATTCTCCTGCCTCAGCCTCCCGAGTAGCTGGGACTACAGGTGCCCGCCACCGCGCCCGGCTAGTTTTTTGTATTTTTTTAGTAGAGACGGGGTTTCACCGTATTAGCCAGGATGGTCTCGATCTCCTGACCTCGTGATCCGCCCGTCTCGGCCTCCCAAAGTGCTGGGATTACAGGCTTGAGCCACCGCGCCCGGCCTAATGTAATCATTCTAAAAGGGGAAAATCCAAATACTCAGATGTTCTTAAAATTCTATCAGTGTACGTGTAACTTGTAGAGAGAATTATTTTTTAAAAGACAGGAATTCATTTTCTCATATATGTTATTAGGTTTTTCTTTTTTTCTTTTTCTTTTTTTTTTTTTT